>NW_007257477.1:439351-481491 GCF_000164805.1 Carlito syrichta
GCATCCGCGCGGTCTCCTCGCTCCCCTCCGCCGAAGGCCGTGGGGCGGCAACTTGGAAACGCGCCTCGCCGGGGTCACCGCGCCAGGTCACCTCTCCTACTATATTCCTGCTACAGTCTTGCTTTCTTGTCACCTCTTCCCCTCTCTGCTCGGTCCCTGCCTCGTGCCTCTTTCCGGCGAGCTGGGACCCGGGAGTCAATGCTCAGCTCGGACTGGAAAGGGCAAAGCCGGAAGAGTTGGGGTGGGAGGCGGGTCAGCAGGTGCTGGGCGTTAATCCTCGGGGCGCTGGTACTCCTGTGAGCCCGCTTACGCCATTCCTGTAGGCGCCAAGGGTGCAATGCTCTTCCTGTTACCCTCTGTTTGTTTCCAATGTGGAACTAGGCCCAGCACATAGTAGGCAGCTCAGCGGATTTCTGTGGAGAGGGTGAACTGGTGACTTCATGCCCAGATGCCTGAATGAATGAATAAATGGATAAATGGATGGCCACTAAAGGATTGAAGGTCCACTGAACAGGCAACTGATTGATGGATGACCGTGGGCTAATCCACAGCCCTGCCACTGATCAGGGGCCAGCACTTGAGTAAGTGGACCAGGCTGAATGGGTGGGCCAGGCTGTGGGTCACAGTCTGTCATGGTTCAGGAGGGCTGAGATCTTAGGCTATCTGTGGAGTTGCATCCATCTTCCTGAAGCCCAGAAACCAATTTCTGATGGGTTCTTGGTACATTAAGGGTTGATGGTACATGAGAAACCACAGTCTCCACCACCAGATCCCTTATGCAAAGGATCAGTGGCTCAAACACACATCCTATGTAGCAGGCTATATACTTTTTTTTTTTTTTTGAGGGGGGGGGGTCTCACTGTGTTGCCCTGGCTGGAGTGCAGTGGCACAATCACAGCTCACCAAAGCCTCGACCTTCTGTGCTCAAGCAATTCTCCTGCCTAAGCCTCCAGAGTAGCTGGGACTACAGGCATGAGCCTTCTGTGCCCAGCCTACATACTTCTTGCAAATACAGTCATTTGATGCATTTGGGGATGCATATGCAACCATCAGCAAGGATCCAAGTAGGCACAAAATTCCAGCCCTGAGCCAGACACTGAGAAGACACAGGAGTACAGGAGTGTCTGAAGCAACTCTCACATGGCCAGGGGACAGGATCCCATCAGAGAACAACACAGGAGTCCTCTCTGAGGAGTCCACAGAGCACAATGAGGGAGACAATATTCTGACTGGCCTCTTCACTCTGATTCAGTCCATCTGAAGTAGGACTTAGAGGCATCAGTTGTTTGTTTGTTTGTTTGTCTAGTCTTTGTTTCAACAAAGTGACTCTGAAACACACTTCAAGTTAAGAATCACAGAAACCTGGTTCACCTATGTTTCACCACAACCCACTGCAGTAGGCCAAGAGGTCAAAACTCGTGAAATAAATTGAATGGGGAAAAGGAAAAAACGAATTTAAGATAATTCCAGAGTTTTGAACATATATGAAGCTCACAAACCAAAAGGTAAAGCTGGTTTGAAGAGGAAGATGGTGGATTGGGTTTAGACTCATTGGAAGGGTCAGTAGAAATATTTGCGAAGCACTTGACTCATTCATCGAACCTACTTTTTCAAATCAGAAAGAAAAAAATGACAAATCATAGTGTATGTTCAATCAATGTTTTCTGACCTGTTGGACAGCAGTCTTATTAGTGTGGAGCCAGATGTCAGATGAGAGGGCTTAACAAACAGGTAGATTTCAAAGAAGCAGCGGCCCCAAGTATAGATAAATCTTTCCAGAAGTTTGGCAGTGAAGGAATAAAAGATGAAGAGCCTTGGGGGAGAGCAGGATTGAGGTAAGATGGGAGTTTTGTTTGTTTGTTTTGTTTTAAGGTAGAGGATTGCTCAGCAGGAAAGATATTTCTGTCTATATATTCAAGTTTGTAAAAGTAGGGTATGGTGGCTCATGCCTGTAATCCCAGCTCTTTTGGAGGCTGAGATGGGAGGATCACTTGAGCCTAGGAGATCGGGACCATCCTGGGCAACAGAGCAAGACATCATCTTTATAAAAAAAATAATGAGGAGGATAATGTGACAATAACCATCTACAGAGCCCCACTTCTGTGCCTGGTGCCTGGTCATTAAAAAAAATGCTTAAGAAAAATTTTACTTTTCTATAACTAAATTAACTTTCTGGCCCAACTCCCTATTCTACGTATTTTTAGGGAGCTCAGTTTTACTCAGTTCAGGGTCAACTCCATTAATTCAGGTTTTTCTCAGGTAATTTGGAATTCTCCTTCCCCACTTTTTTGGGGGGATGGCATACATGTTTGAAGGGAAAGGTTGGGTAGCATCCAGGATGTTAAGGTGTCGGAATCAGACCTTGTCTGTATTAGGATTCACCTCTTCTGTCTGAACCTCAGAGCAGATCAGACCTCCTCAAACTTGGATGACCTCATTAGCAGTCCATGAGTGTGGTCCCCATTGCTCTGTCCCTCACCCACACCCAAGGCCCCTACAAGTCTGACGTTTTTCTCCTTGGCTTTCTGGTTGTTCTTGAAAAGAAAACTTTGGCTGTTTGTCCATGCTGCTCTGAGAAAACAGGAAGATCTGTGGAGGAGTTTCAGGGCTTTCTAACAGGCCACACAACCATTTATTTCTTATCATTCCCTTCCCATTTGGTGGGGGGAAACGTTGCTTGGTGGGCCAGGAAACAAAACATTTAATGTGATATGAGACAAAAGTCTTCTTACACCTCAGTTTCCCCAACCTATCTGGAAGTTCTGTCATCTCCCCCTGGTCCTGGCAATGGGATGTTTTTCTAAGAATGGTTTTAGGATGTTTTCAGCTACATGTAACTGCATGAGGGCATGTCAAACAATAACAACACCCTATTATCTCACATAACAAGGGATCCAAAGGCAGGTGGTCCAGTATTTGGTTTAGCACCTCAACAATGCCCATGAGGACTCAGACCCTGTATCTTCCTACTCTGCCATCCTCAGTTTGTCACTGCCTCTCCCTTCGTGATCACAATCAGGCTGTTGCAGCACAAAACCTCCTGCCTTCACATGACAGTGTTCCAAAAGCCGGTGGAGGGGAGGCTGTTCTTCCTCATATCTCTATCAGAGAAGAAAATGTTTGTTTAAAAAAACCCTCGAAGGCCTTCTCCACCATTCTAGCTGCAATGGAAGTTGGCAAGACAAGTGTCTGTTATTTTCAGCTTCTGTGACTCGAGGTGGGTCCTGCCAGCAAGGAAGAATGGGGTAGGAATGGCTGCTGGGCCCGCCATCAATGTCTGCCATTGCCTGCTCATGCCTCCACTAGATTCTCACCTCATTGCTCTCCCAACGACCTTTCCTCTCTCTATGGCTAAGGAAATCTGTCTCCTAAGGGGTTGGAAAAACTGGCTCTTAATACATCTCACATTCTTGCAAATCTCTATGTCTTGTACTTAGACCTTGACCTTTGAAATTCAAAAGCCAAGATTTCAACTCCTTTGGTTCTCTCCGTGCCTGAGGCTGTGGATGGCAAAGTCTAGTTAGAGACAAGGAGGCCCACATGATAAATAAAATTATGTAACAGAAATGAAAAATACTTAAGTCCATATCAGGCTAGGATCTCAATACACTTATGAGGGGAACTACTGGAGAGGAAAGATCTGAATAAAATGCAAAGAAAGGCAGGAACAGGCATTGGGTAAAGAGTGGCTGGCATGGCCAGCATAGGCAAAGTTTCACTTTGGAAAGAGTCCTTTTCACACTCAGAAACATACATGAGGAAAACATACATGAGTGATGACACAAAAGGACTTTGTGGTTGGAAGAGGGGGCTCAAGGGAGCTCAGGCATGGATGTGGTCTCAGAGCTCTCAACAATAGAATGGAAGCTTAGTTGCCAAGAAGAGAGCAAAGGTGGGGTTGAGGACTTAGAATAGTAGGAAAGGTTCTAAGCTGCTTCAGTTGGGAAGGTGAAAGGAAATGAAAGGGGTGACTTCCAGCCAGCAGCGAGGTCCTCCTAGAATTAGCCCCGGTAGCACAGGAGGCAAGCCGACCATTTGGAAGCAGATGGGACTTAGAACTAGGTCACTGTGTCCCTGAAATAGCCAGCTACACGGCTCAGGGGGTTTGGCGGGAGGAGTGAAGCCACAGCAGGGGTGAAGAGGGAGAATTCTGAGGGGTCTATGGCCTGGAGACCTTGAAGATGACAGTAGAGTGTGCTCAGGTAGTCTGGAAGAATGTTGGTTCTTGCAGGTGTATGTATATACATCATGGAGCTCAGGACAGAGGAAGGGCAGGACCAAGCAATTGCATTTAAAATGTTTCCGATAATAAGGTAACTTGTGATCAGTGCAGGGCTCTTCTCACTTCTTATTCACCGTAATTGTAATTCAGATGTCTTCATCCACATTGCTTGAGTTTATTTTCAGAATAAGGCAGGCTAAATACTTCTTAAATACACAGCACAGAAGTTACCATATAGGCTCTCTGACCCCTGGCCCATGACCACATCCTGTTGACTTCATCCACACTCTGCTATAAAAAAGAACTGAGAGCAGGCAGGATGAAGGGCTGGGGCCCCATGGTGACTGGGTCTGCGTCACTGTGGAGACTATTTTGGGTTGGACTAGCTACTTACGGCTTTGTGTCTTTGCTACAGTTGGTGAAAATAGAAAAAATTATTTTAACTTTGATTTCTGTGTGTAATCCACCAGCTATTGAGCACTTTATCTGACACTTTTTGATTGTTTCTATAGAATTTACCTTTGATTTTCATTAGGTGTCTGCATCTCTTTGCAATAGTGTCTCTGCTTTTTCTAAGCTTCTGGATTCAAATACTTCAGAACATTCAAATATGACAGAGATTATGGTCATTCTTAAGATTTCAAAAAATAACCACTAGGTAATAAATAGCATTACGTTCTGATTGAACCTTTGCAAGTCACACATATGGGAGTGGAGAAAAGTGACATGGGGCTATTCAGGTGGAATTCTGACCTGGAAGATGAAAGACAGGGCCTGAGTTCAGTGGTTAAAGTTCCAAAAGTCACTGGAGAGAGTCAACAGCCTAAACCCAGAAAACCACAGCTTTATGGTTGCCTGTCTCCCACGGTAAGTTGCCCCTAAGTTGTCCGTACATGTACAAGCCAGGGAAGGGTGTTTAAGGAATCTATAATGTAGAAAATTCAAAGAGATATGGTTGGAACAGCCAGTCTCAGGGAAAAGTAGAAGTCCGGAGACCAAAAGGTAGACAAATAGGCCAAAATGACAGCTCTGTTTTTCAAAACTCTTATGTGTGAATATTGCACTGATTTTTTTTTTTTCTTTCTTTCTTTTTCTTTTGTTTTGAGTCAGGGTCTCACTCTGTCACAGAGGTTGGAGTGTAGTGGCATGGATCACGGCTCACCGCAGTCTCAACCTCCTGGGCTCAGGTACTCCTTCTGCTTCAACTTCCTGAGTAGCTGGGACTTCAGGTGCTCACAACCACACCAGGCTAATATTTATTTTTGTAGAGATGAAGTCTCTGTATATTGCCCAGGTTGGTTAGTCTCAAACTCCTGAACTCAAGCAATCCTCTTACCAGAGCCTACTGAAGTGCTGGGATTACAGGTGTGAGCCACCATGCCCAGCCTTTTTTTTCTTAATAGTGACTAAATACAGCCTATTTTTTCAAGTAATTTTTAGCAGTCTTTCAAAAAAAAACAATCCCCAAATGTATTATCACCTCATTTTAGAAACACACAGCTATGAAAAAATACTAAAAAACTCAAGCAACACACACTCACCCTGTGGCCAAGTATGCTTGGAGGAGGGAGAGCACAGGGAGCATAGAATGCATTCTAATAATTCTCTATTGATGCCAAGGGCAAGCCTCTGCCAGCTTTCACAAAGTATGGGCCCTGCCCAGACCACCTGTTCTAGAAACACCTGGAAAGCTTGTTTAAACTGCAGATTCCTATTCATATGGAAACATGAACGACCACAAATAGCCAAAACAATCCTTAGTAAAAAAAAAAAAAAAAAAAGCAGGTGGTATCACACTTCCAGACTTCAAGCTTTACTATAAGGCTACAATAATCAAAACAGCCTGGGATTGGTACAAGAATAGGCATATAGACCAATGGAACAGGATAGAGATTCCAGAAACAAAGCCTCAATTTCTCAACCAACTCATCTTTGACAAAGCCTCAAACAACAACCACTGGGGGAGAAGAGAACCTACTCAGTAAATGGTGCTGGGGAAAACTGGCTGACCACACGCAGAACATTGAAACAGGACCCCTACCTATCACCATACACAAAAATCAACTCTAAATGAATCAAAGACCTAAATGTAAAACCTCAAACTATAAGAATCTTAGAAAATGCAGACGACACCCTTATGGAAATTGGAACTGGTAACCAATTCCTGATCAAGACCCCAAGTGCCCATGTCATAAGAGATAAGATAGACAAGTGGGACCCATCAAACTAACAAGCTTCTGCAAAGCAAAATAAACCATCAAGAGAGCAGGGAGACAGCCCACAGAAGGGAAAAAATACTTGCCAACTGTGTATCTGACAAAGGCCTGACATCTAGGATCTACAAGAAACTCAAATGCGCTGAAAGGAAAAAAACAAACAGCCCCATTAAAAAGTGGGCAAAAGGCATGAATAGACACTTCTCAAAAGAAGATATACAGGCAGCCAACAGACACATGAAACAGACACATAAGTATGCACCACCATGCCCAGATAATTTTTTTTATTTTTTGTAGAGACAAGGTCTTGCCAAGTTGCCCAGGCTGGTCTTTGACCCCTGGGGTCATCCAATCCTCTTGACTCAGCCTTCCAAAGTGCTGGGATTATGAGCATGAGCCACTGAGCCTGGCCTGCTTCAGTCTTCTCTATCTACAATGGACAGCTACTAAATGCTGAAAATTCAACCTCTAGGAAACAAATTCAGAATTAACTAAAGTTTTAAATAAATGGCTCTCAGCCAGGCTTGGTGGCTCAGCCTATAATCCCAGCAGTTTGGAAGGCCAAGGCTAGTAGATTGCCTGAGCCCGTGGATTCAAGACCAGCCCTGGCAACTTGGTGAGACCTCATCTCTACAATGAATAAAAAATTAGCTGGGCATGGTAGCATACACCTGTACTTCCAGCTACTTAAAAGGCTGAGGCAGAAGGATCACCAGAGCCCAGCAGGTCAACATTGGGGTGACCGTGAGTGTGCCACTGCACTCCAACCTGGGCATCAGAGTGAGACTCCAGCTCAAAAAAATAAAATAAAAATGGCTCTCATATCTAATGAAAGACGTCCATTTAAAAATTAAAGTCCATTCCTTCTTTTTATCCTCCACAAAGAGGATAGAAACTCTAGAGGACTGGTCACAGTTTTCTATAATTAAGTCCCCATTTGTAACTGTTTTGGCTGCTATAATAAAACACCATTATCTGGGTTCTTAAAAACAACAGAAATTAATATCTCACGATTGTGGAGGCTAAGAAGTCCAAGATCAAGGAACTGGCAGATTTGGTGACCAATGAGGGCTTGTTCTTCCCATTCCCTCACATGGTGGAAGGGGTGAGGGATCTCTCTGGAGCCTCTTTATAAGGGCAGTAATCCCATTCATGGGGCGTGACATGAATGTATGTATTGTATTCCTTGTAATACTTTCGCGGTATCTCCTGGGATTCAGACTCATGTGTGTGGTGATTAAAGGTATGGGGAGCTGAATAACCACAATGATGGAAATAACGGTCACTGGGGACACTAAAAGGAGGAAGCAGGGAGGGGGGTTAGGGTTCCGAAGTTGCCTATTGGGTACAATGTTCACTACCTGAGGAATAGACCTCCTGAAGCTCAACTCCCACCTGTACACAATATGTCCATGTAACAAATATGCACATGCCCCCCTCTGAACCTAAATAAAAATAAAAACACCAAAGACTAGGAGATTCAATGTTGGTAAATAAAGTGAACACGCTAAAAAAAAAAAAGGTGGGCTCTGGAGCCAGCCCACATGGGTTCCAACAACAGCTTCGGCTTCACCACTCATCATCAGTTCTGTGATCTTGGACACATTACACACCATCTTTGTGCCTTGGCTCCCTCTTCTGATAAACTATCTACTAGGACTTTCACTTCTGACTATGTGGCAAATCAGATACTTCTGAAGGGACTTCTCACTCCCCTGAATAAATGACTACAAAAATAATTTGTAATGCATTACTGTGTTCACCCGAAAGTAGTAGAATCTCCAAAAGGAAAAAGAAAATAGTGAATTAAAACCACAGAAAGAGGCTGTAAGTCATTAAGCACATGGAGTAGAGACCAGTGAAGTAGAATTGACCTGACCATTCCCACAAGCAAGAGATCAAACTTGGAGCTTAACCTGAGACTCCAAGGACTCAAAGGACTTTAGAGGTACCAGAACGATAGTATTCCTGGTTAGCAGAAGCAAACATATATCCACTCTACAGAAAAGCATCCCAAATTAGACCCAGAGGATTCTGTACAAGAAAATTTAGCTCCAGATAAAAATCACCAAATACAACAAGGATACAAATCATGAGTGATTTAGCAAAACAAGTAATAGACTGACTTGTTGAATTTCAGATAGTAAAATTCTCACAGAATGTAAATAAAGTAACTATGCTTGAAATATTTAATGAAATACAAGATGAAATTAAAAAGCAACTGATTAAGAACAAGAGAATATAAAAATATCTAGACAGATATAAATGACTCCCAGAAATAAAAAAAAAAAGGCAGAAATTTAAAATAAGGTTATTACCTTGCCAAGCTATGGTGTGGCCAGGTGCTCTTTGAGCTATGAGCAGGCCATGTGTTCTTAAGCTTTGACCTCCACCCCTACCTTGGGGAGATGAATCACCTCTTCCTCTCTGTCTAATTTGCTTTCTATATACACTATATTCTCTAATCTATAAAAAAAAATTTAAAATGAAATGAATGGCATCATGACCTGGCCAGGATCTACTGCCTCTTGGAACCACAAGTTCAAGGCCTAAAGAGGCCTTCCAGGAAGTCTACACCTGCCTTGTTTCATTTCCGGGAGTCAACCAGACTGGTAGAGGCAGCCTCCTCATGTTATTAAAAGTTGATATCCCAAAAAGTCTATAAATCCCCCCAAAGAATAAAGGGATTCCGACTTTACAGCCCTGAGGAAGCATTCTCCATTTTTCATTTTCTTCCCTGAAGCAAATAAGTCCCACTTGTTTGAAACAGAAACATTCCATATTGACTTATTTGAAACAGGAACAGAAACATTCCATAATAAGATTTAGTCCTAATTCTATAGAGCATAGTATTGTGAATGGATTATATTTGAAAATATGAAATAATTTTTAGAAAGAAGAGTAATAAGAGTTATTTACAAGTACAATATGTATATGGGTAATTTTGTTGGCAATTCAATATTTTGGTAAGTGTCTGTGGAACTAAAGAACAAACAGTATCTTGGGATTGGTTGGTGTATCTTTAATTACAAACAGCATGATTTTCCAGACATATAGTCTCTAAATAAATGACAGCTTTTTTCGTTTTTAAATGCAACACAAAATTCTTTTGCTGAGAAAATGTTATGGACAAATAGTCAAAATTTAGAGCAAATACATTCAATTGACCACCTATAATAAAATGATGCAATATACCAATTATGCTACAGGAAACTAAGAGATAAATCAGTCATTTAAAACATTTAACAAAGGTAGAAGAGCTAACAATTTGTGAGATTTCAGCAAAATTCATTCCATTTAAAATCATACACACCATAGGAAGTTTAGATTCAACAAATCTTGTGCGTGTTGTCTTCTCTAAAAGTAGTAAACTAACTGGGTGCAGTAGTGAGCACCCTCAAAGGAGAGATCACAGAGAGAAAAAACCAAAAATCGAATTATAAAGTCCCCTCAGACCTTTGACTGCAGGTAGGGCAAGCGCTCCAATGATTCTAGGGGAAATAAATAGCTGGAGATCTGAAATAAGTCCAGGAGTTTGAGCCCAGCCTGGGTGATATTGCAAGTCCCCATCTCAAATAAATAAAAGCAGTCAACTGAAGAAATATAGCCCATATACTTAAGTACTACGGTGATAAGGTATTTAAAGCCAGTCTGTAGGTAATATAATTATATGAAGGTTTTCTTTCTTTTTTTGTTATGTGTCTTAAATAAGACTTTTACAAACTCATATTAAAGTAACTGAAAGAAGACTTGTGCATATAAAAATATTTTCCCCACAGCATAATTTGTAATTAGCCTGATGATCAGTACCAAAAGCAAATTAATGATATAACTTAATTCTGTGGTGCTTAGCATTTGGGGAAGATTAGCCTCCTCAAAAAATCAGGAATTTCTAACATATTTTAGAAGTACACCAACTTCTTTCAAGACATTAGGTTAATGAGACACTAAATTAAGATCTAAATGAGTTAATATACCCCCAAACTAAGTGGAATCTTGGTAACCTAGGAGACACTCAGGACACAAAGCCAATGAAGAATCAGTAGCTTCTTGGTAAACAGAAGGATATTACCTAATCAATTCCTTTCCATGATAGAAACTGTAGGGAATTCAACCCTAGAAGGGAAAGATCCATGTACCTGAGTGCACTCCTCTGTCCATGGCACTAGGCAGGTAGGGCCCAGGCAGAAAACTATAGTCTTACTTATCAGGAGTCAGAGAATCAAGTTTGAGGCTATCACAGTGTTTACACATAAGATGGGAAATCCCTCAACCAGGCACAGTGGCTTAAGCCTGTAAACCCAGCATTTTGGGAGGCCAGGGTGGGAGGATCGCTCGAGTCCAGGAATTTAAGACCAGCCTAGGCAACACAGCAAGACTTTATCTCTACAAAAAAATAGAAAACTTAGCCGGGCATGATGGCACATGCCTGTAGTCCCAGCTGCACTACACAGGAGGCTGAAATGGAAAGATCACCAGAGCCCAGGAAATTGAGGCTGCTGTGAGCTTTGATTCATGTAGCTGCACACCAGCCTGAATGACTAAGTGAAACCCTGACTCAAAAGAGAAAAGAAATCCCTCAAAGGAGAGATCATGGAAAGGGAAAGCCAAAAATCTAATTGTAAAGTTCCCTTAGACCTTTGACTGCAAGTAGGGCAAGAGCGCCAGTGATTCTAGGGCAAATAAATACCTGGAGATCTGAAATTACTAAGATGTTTCAGCAGCTGACCATTCAGGGGTCTCCTGAGTTCAAAATTCAAGTTCTGCAAGAATAGACTGATGTGGCAAACACTTCATGCTTGCTATTTAACTTCAAAAGGGCCATGTCTTAGAGATAAGAACCACTTCCAGGATGAAGAGATTTGCCCTAAAACTAAGGACTAAATCGAAGTAGATTCACCCAAACAAGCAAGCCCCTATAAGTACAAGTCTACAGTCAAGCCCCTGTAAGTACAAGAGGCTCTGTCAGTAACTTAACTGCCTCCAAGGACAACACGCAACACTCCTCACAGGAAGGTAGTAAAATCCAGAGTCTCCAACATACATTGTCATACACTAAAAAATTACTAGACAGGGAAAACAAAAGCAGAAAAATGTAAAACATGGTCAACAGAAAAACAAATCTGTCAGTAGAAACAGATATACTGATGCCCCCAATGTTAAAATTGGCAGAGACATCAAGATAGCTAGATAAATGTGTTAAATCTACAGCACCTGTAGTATAAATCTATAGTATCTATACAATACTATATTATACATCTATTTTAAAAATGGTTATAATAGGTAAAGAAATGGGGCATTTTGATGGAGATATGAAGACCATGAAAGAGAACCAAGGGGAAACCTGAAAAAATATATCTAAAATTTTAATGTTATTGAATGAAATTAACAGCAGATTGAATACAAGAAGGGATTCATGAATTCAAAGATAAATTGAGGCCGGTGCAGGGACTCATGTCTGTAATCCCAGTATTTAGGGAAGCCAAAGCAAGAAAGTTGCTTGAGCCTAGGAGTTCGAGATCAGCCTGGGTAACATAGTGAGACCTCATTTCTACAAACAATATAAAATTTTTTTTTAAATATAGCCAGGCATGGTGGCATTCACCCATAGTCCCAGCTACTCAGAAGGCTAAGGTGGAAGGATCCCCTGAGCATGGGAGGTCATGACTGTGGTGAGCTGTGATCGTGTCACTGCACTCCAGTTCACGTGACAGAGACCCTAATTCAAAAAAAAATGGCAAGTTGATAGTAATCATCTAATTACTCTGTGAAGCACAGAGTGAATTTTTTTTTGGCGGGGGAAGCTGCAATAACCCATGGAAAAATATTAAGCAGTTAAGAGACAAATAATTGAAGTTCTAGAAAGAAAAGCAGGCGAGACCAGTGCAGAAAAACAGATATGATATGCTGGAAGAGTAAGCCACGTTAGGTATATGATACAAATTGGTGAAAACCTAGCACTTAAAATCAGTCAGAGAAAAAAGAGACATTATATACCAAAAAAACCTTAAGAATGGAAACTACCTTCTCACCAGAAACAATGAAGGCTGAAGACATGGAATAATCTTTAAAGTGCTGAAAGAAAAAAAGCTGTCTACCTAGAACTCAAAATCTAACAAAAATATTAAAAAATGAAGATTATACTTCTTGTTCATCATGTCTAAAACAAATCAAAACAAATGAGGTAAAATAAAGTCATTTTCAGACAAAGAAAATCTGGTAGATTGGTCTCTGACAGAACTGAGTTTTAAAAAATTAAGTTCTTCAGGCTGAAGGAAAATTATCCCAGATGAAAGCATAGATCTGCATAAAGGATTGAAGAGCAGTGGATGAGGTTTGTATGTGGGTAAAAATAACACTCTTTTTTCTCTTATTTTCAATTTGTTTTAAGCAAGAAGAAAAATGCATAATAGGATTCATAACATAGGAGAAAAATATATAACAATATCACAAAGGGTGGAAGTGGGTAAAATGGAATTTTGCCAAGTTAAGGATATCCATCCTTATCAGGTAGATTTTCTCTGTTACAGATGCACACCCTAATCCTAGAGCAAACCCAAGCAGTCAGGCCCCACAGTTAATACTCTTTACCACTGTGCAATGCTGACGTTTGTCAAGTGGCCATTTTTGCCGCTTGATTACAACATGAAGTTGCAATATTGACAATAATGGACAGCATCATTATCATTTCAATCAAATCCATGATTAGACTAAGAAATATATGAGATGTTAAAGGCCTTCCCCGCTCACAAGCCTTCTGAGGAAAGCTGCCAGTGACGAGTCCTTCCATATAATTTGCTGTGTCCTGTGCTGTGTAACCCTGCTACACTGCCCACAATTGATTATACCAGGGAAATATTCCTTAGTGAAGTGCAGCCATCCTTTCGGTTGTACATGAGAGAGGCCACTAGCCAGAATGACCCAGTTGAATAATCTCTGCCCAATCAGGAGGCTCTATTCTGGATTATAACTAATAGAATCAATCAGATCTTCTTTCAGAGACAGTGGAGGACAGCAGAAGTAGCAGATGGAGAAGTGGGTAGAGAGAAGCTGGAAAGGACAGGAATAAGAGGACGCATGCTATGACTACACAGCAGTGGACATCTACTTTGAAAGTGAGGACACAACCCAGCCATCTGAGCTGCTGGTGTTCCCTACATAACAGCCATTTTTCCAGCTCTCCAAGAAGCTGCAGCCCCGAGGAGGCCGTTGCCTTACTTGTCTCCATACTCTTAACAAGCATTTAATGTGAATGCATGTGAATGTGCCCTTTTTTCCTTTGCAACCTAAAGGAGTCTGCCCAAACTTACCGTAAAACATTTTTACCACTGAGCTTAAAAAGAAATAAAAAATAATAATAATAATAATAAATAAAAGCCAGACCTGTAATATATAGTGCATTAAAACAAATAATTCAGGCATAAAAATATACCACATAAAAAAGGATTATACAAGTCTAGGCTCTGACATTTACCTTAATACAAGGAATAAGAAAAATGTGCAGTGAAAATTACTACATAGTTGTTCAAAAGATAAGTGAAAATGTGAATAGTCAAGCACCCACAGAGTTCTCTCAATGTCACTTTAAAAAGCAAGCATTCTTCAAACTGTAATTTAACAAGAATCAAGGTAAGGTATTATTAACAATATTTTCCTAGGCTCTTTATATCAAAATGAAAGTAATTTTCAGTTCACAGAGTTCATTTTTAAAGATATCTCAATTAAAGATACTTTATATATGTGTATACATCTTTTTGTCATAACCAAAATAGGTTATTGGGAAGAGACCATGTATTGTAGCCAATTCATGTTGAAAAAGGAAAGCAGGGTCTCCTGAAGTTGTCAACCAAACCATGAGAGCTTGGGATCCTGTCACCTTTAGAATCTGTGTAAACACATAAGCTTTCAATTATTACTACTTAAGAAAATCACCCCAAAAGTTGCCACATAATTACTTTGGTTTCCTTGGCATCCAAGTACTTTTAAAAACTTACTTTCTATTTGTAATTATTTTGAAGTTTAACATTCATAGCTTTACATTTCCAAAGGACTATGTAGTTCCTACTATTTCTGGACAAGTCAATGAAATAGACTTCTTTATCATTTAGATTACATTTTTAATGCAGCTCCCATTATATTACTGTTCTGAAAAATTCTTTATATAAAGTCTTTGCCCAAAAACTGGTATATTCTCTCTCCTTTGGCTTGCAAACAGTACAACTGTGTCTATCTCAGGGAACAAGGACCTTACTAGGGTATTAAAGAGACTAAGAATGTTTCCCCTCATTTAACATATGCGCTCAGTTAGGAAAACTTTGAGGCATTAAGAGAAAGGGATTATAAACCCAGATGGGCTCTTAGCTGTGTTTATAACAACATAAACATTTGCATAGTACTGCAAATGAAAAGACAATGATTTCTCATAAGGAATTGCACATTCCCAGGATAGTTTTCTAAAGAAATTAAAATCAGTATACTTTAAAGTAAAAAAAATTGTCCTAACTAAGCATCCATATAAGCTGCATTGTCTTTATGACTCCACTTATTTTATTCATGGTTTTTCAAATATACCCCAAGTAGACCTAGTATGTAACATTAAAACTACTAACATTCCAATTCTCTGCTTTGAACAATACTTTCATATTGGGAGTTATGAAAGTAAGGTGACATGGTTCTAAAATACAGCTTATGTTTACATATACTACGATAAGCCCTCTTCCCCAACAAAACATTTGGTAAATATTTAATGTTGAAGTCATGTATTTACAACTTGGTACAATTATTTTATTAGCTTAATTTAATGGCAACTATTTGGACATCACATTTTAATTCTGAAAACTGTTCAACACAAATATGTCTTCTGAACTCTGTTCAATAAGCTTCAACTTCAAATTTAAATCTATTAAGTGATTCATACCTATCTTCAACATATACTCATAAAAAAACTCACTATAGTTTAAGCACTGCACTATCAAAGGTACTACACAACTCCCATCTGCTTAATCCAATTTTGTTATTTTTATCTATCTACATTTCTGTGAAGATTCAGGCTGTATTCAGTTGACAATTACAAAGATTAATAATGAGAATGGAGAGCTGTTCACAAATACTATTATTGAGAATGTAAACCGGCAGTCCTTCTGGAACTCAATTTGACCAAGCAAAATCGTGTAGATTCATTCAACAGAAATACCTACACAAGTAAACAAAAATCTAGACACAAAGGTCAATGCAACATTGTTGGAAATAGTGACAAATGAAACGAACTTGTGCAGTAGAGGTAATATAGCAGGCCTTGGCTTACTCCTGAAATCCTAGCACTTTAGGAGGCTAAGGTGAGAGGATCCCTCGAGGCCAGAAGTTTGATACAAGTCTGGGCAACATAGCAAGACCTCATATCTTAAACAACAACAAAAACCTGGGCATGGTGGCATAGGCTTGTAGTCCCAGCTACTTGGGAGACTGAAGTGGGAGCATCACCTCCAGGAGGTCAAGACTGCAGTGAGCTGTGATATCATCACTGCACTTCAGCCGGGTCAACAAAGTGAGAACCCAACTCAAAAAAACATAGCAGGCTTGAGATTGCTACACTTAGAAAGGCTGACTTGCAAGGTTGGCCCTTGGCTAACATCTGGAAACTTGACTGGTGAACAGTTCCCTACATGGATGTAAAGCTTTCCCTACAAACCAGAACCTAAGTATATGAAACCATCATGGAACTGATGTACTATGCAAGCCAAAGCTAACCTGCATATTGAGACTTGCCTGATTTAAAAATAAACTTTCCTTATTGCTTAAGCCATTCTTTTTCTTTCTTTCTTTTTCTTTCTTTTTCTTTTTTTGAGTCAGGGGTTTCACTCTGTTGCCCAGGCTGCAATGCCCTGGCATAATCACAATGAACACGGCACATGGCAGTCTCGAACTCCTCAGCTTCCCAAGTAACTGGGACTGCAGACTCCTGCCACCATACCTGGCTTTTTTTTTTTGGCAGGGCGGGGTGGGTGGGTACAGCTGAAGTTTTGCTATGTTGCCCAGGCTGGTCTCAACCAATCTGCCCACCTCAGCCTCCCAAAGTGCTGGGATTTACAGATGTGAGCCACAGTGCCTGACCTCCTTGTGTAAGCCATTTTGGAGTTTTACTGCTTATAGTACCCCTCTAATAGAGTTCCACTTCTGTTGGCTTACAGAAAAAGAGGCCTGAGACCTGTGTCTATATCCCAGAAGCATTACTTACTACCTTTGTGAATGTGGGCAAGGCACTACCACTGCTGAGGTATGAGAGAAATGATACTGTGTACTTTATAAATACACTTATAGAAAAACAGAGGCAACTCACTGTGTCAGCTGAATGTTAGCTGTACTAAGTTTGTAAATTTTAATGATCAGACAAGTTCTAGCAAATAACCACCTATGCAAATGGCCAATAATGGATCTAATGCCAGCACACCCCAACCCTAGAATGTTGAAGTCCCGAAGCTCCACCCAATGGAGTACATTATGAAAATGCCCACATTATGAAAATTGTTCCATTTACTACCAGAAACATCTGAAGTCAAAAGAAACAATTGCTTTTAGTAGCTAATGTAGTTGTAAGTTCTAATAAAGTTTCATTTGGGTCAGCATTCACATTTTGAAAGATTGTGTGTGTATATATACATATACATATATATGTATATATACAGATATCACATATTTTCACTCACAGGTTATTTGCAGATTTGCTTCTATCTTCAGCTCAAAATATCATATTTTCACTCACAGGTTATTTGCAGATTTGCTTAACCTTCAGCTCAAAATTTAAATTCCTAAATAATACCACCCTGAAAAGCAACATGAAGTATAATCAACTGTAAGGTAGGTGGAGGCAACCATTTGATATGGGGAAACTGGCAGCAATTCAAATAGAGGGCTCAAGCAATCTCCATTTAAATGTCTGTGGAATGAGAAATTAAGTCATATTCATGACGCTACATAATTTTTTCTGTGAATATCAATTCTGTACTAGAGACACACACTGAAATTTACAGTACTGCTCAAGGTTTTATTAGCCCTTTGCACTTGAAGACATCTTGTGGATCGCCTACCAGTAATTTGACAGCACTTTCTAATGAAATAGTGAAAAACAAATCTCTTCATATTAAATAGTATAGCATTGGAACCAATTATTTTATTGTAATATTTGCCTTAAAATGGGATTTTAAACACTGAGGAACTTATGACAAAAATATCAAAATTTTGTATCATATTTTTCTATCATTGGGTAACATGTAAAACAGTCACTGATATGCATTGCAGGTTCATTGATACATGTTGTGCAATAGTAATTTGTTTGACACCTTCCACCTGGTGTTTTTCTATTTGAGCAATGCAGTCCCATTTTCTTCTTCCCACATTAAGATAACCGTGATAAAAGCTAAAACTTCCTGCTGGTCGTTATGCAATCTATGCCAAATAGACTAGTGTGATAGTTGTTTTTTCCATATTTTTTCATCCACATAACGACTGATTACACTATCCACTAATTCATTTGTAAAATACAGAGTAAAATAGTTCTTTTATATTACTTGCTATGTGTGGTCCTGTTGTTTGAAGATGTACACCAAATTTATTTACACTGGAGAATTGTCTTTTTCTGTAACATCTTCCCATTCTTTACTTGACAATACATTGTCTTTTACTTCTGTACTTTTGATGCTATCACTTTCTATTACATTCACCTGTTTTTTTTTCTTGGTGGGTGGTATCACATTGCTATCATTTTCTTCCACATCAATTTTTACTTTTTCTAACTTCTCTGTATAAAAGTTTAAATCTAACTCATCTTCGCTGCTGCTTACATTATAACTCTCATTTTTGTCTTTGTTTTGCCACTGTTTTGCAAACTAAATAAATGGATTAAAAATTCTAATTATAAATTACAAAATCACAAAATGAAATTTATCAAAAGAATGTTACTTTTCCAATTCTGCTTTTCCAACTTAGTGCAGATATATTCAATCTGCGCCACTTGATACTTCATCTGTCTTCTCTTTCTTTTAAAGCTACAGTAACTTGCTTATCTATCTTTTCAAGTTATGCTGTGATTCAAAGGGTATACCCATAGCTGGCTTTCTTATGCAAACACTCTTTATGGCTACCTTGTTACAAAGAAGTGTGGGCACCACCGTCAAAGCACTTCACACATCCCCTCTACATGATACCCATGATTTTTTTTTGATACATCTCAGTATATATTCCATCTCTTTGTTTTGTGCAATTTGAATGGAAAACTTCAAGAAAACATACATTTTTGAAAACTTTGCCCTTGCAAAAGTTTGTTCTGCATAATCACCTAGCAATCTCTTTATGTCCCCTGAGAGGGGACATCCAAGAGCAAAGTGTCAGAAATGTTTAGTATTGGCTGGGCTCAGTGGCTCAGCCTATAATCCCAGCACTTTGGGAGGCCGAAGAAAGAGGATTGCCCAAGCCTGTAGGTTCAAGACCAGACCGGGCAATTTGGCGAGACCTCGTCTCTACAATAAATAAAAAATTAGTGGTAGCGCACGCCTGTAGTTCCGGCTACTTGGAAGGCTGAGGCGGAAGGATCGCCGGAGCCCAGCCAGTCAATGCTGGAGTGGCCATGAGTGTGCCATTGCACTCTAGCCTGGGCAACAGAGTGAGACTCCAACTCAAAAACAAAAAAAGAAATGATTAGTATTTAAGTATTGTACTTAAATGATTTACTGACTAGTCTCATATGTATATCTATATAGACACATACATCTATCTAGCTACACATATCTAAACATATATATACATACATATATAATACCAAAGGGAGTTTTAAAATAAACAATAAAAAATATTAAATTTACTGCAGAGGTTAGAAAATGAGTTGTGAACTTCCTAAGTTATCAATTATATAAGTTATTGACCATATAAGTTTCATATATTCAAAAATAAGACAAAGCAAAAACTTTATTGCACTGAACCATACAATATACAAAATAGTAAATACACATCACAAACAAATCCATTGCCAGACTACAGATACAAAATATTAGTTATTTGCATGTAATAAAATTAGTATCTGAAGAAAAAAGACTTTAAATAAGACAGAACAGTACTAGCAAATTAAATTAAGACAATATAATATCACAAGAAGTTACAGGAACTACTAACAATCTGCAAGTAACAAAATTATTTCTATTATATACTAAATTTAATCTCCATTTATGCATAGTTCATGAATGTTAAAATTAAGTTTGAGAGTACATTCTTACTCTAATTTTTTGTACTTTCATTCTAGAACTGTGTTAAGGCATTGCCACATATTTATTTAACCTTTTAGAGTTGTGGGGTACAAGCGAGGATTTACTATATAAGTAGATTATATGTATGTGCAGTTTGGGTTTCTAGCTGGCCCTCCATCCCCGACAGTGAACCAGGTATCCAGTGTGATGCCATGTGACCGGAAGGATTATTTTTAATATAGTCTTCTTGTTCAATGCACAAAACGTAAATCTTTTCTTCTGTCAGAAATCTCAAAATTAAACTATACCAGGCTCTTTTTTCAGCGTTTTCTTTTCCTCTTGAGTGCAGTAAATTCTAAAGACAAAAAGAAGTCAATCAGCTCTAAAACAAAATTTGACATTCAAATTAACTGATAACATACATTTAAACCAGACAGATGTTTAATTGGTATAACACAGTAAAAATGTCCTCACAGCAAAGACCCAACAAGAAATCTTAAACCTGACAAATACATTAATTTTTCCTACAAAATGACATAGCAATTTAAAACTTACTATCTCGGGAAGGGCTCGGTGGCTCAGCCTATAATCCCAGCACTTTGGGAGGCCGAGGCGAGTGGACCGTCTGAGCCCACGGGTTTGAGACCAGCCCGGGCAACTTGGTGAGACCTCATCTCTACAATAAATAAAAAATTAGCCAGGCGGGTAGTGTGCACCTGTAGTTCCAGCTACTTGAAAGGCAGAAGGATTGCTGGAGCCCAGCAGGTTGATACTGGGGTGGCTGTGAGTGTGCCACAGCACTCCAGTCTGGGCAATGGAGTGAGACTCCCACTCAAATAAAATAAAAAAATAAAAAATTTAGTATCTCTACTTAATAAATTACTGTGAAGTTGTTTCATATAGATATGCCCTCCCCATAATTAGCATTGACTCAGTGTGCCAGATCTGAAAGGTATCTAGCCTAGAACTAAGAGAGATAAAGTGATTAAGATTTCTATTTTATTTCAATTAACCCTGAAAACGTGACCCAAAACACTAGTACCATATATCTTTCTGGCCACCACAGCAGATGCCATAACCAACACTTAAACAATTGTCTATCTAGAAACAGCTGTGACCCTAGAGGTAACTGATCATTACAAGCAAAGAATAGAAAAATCAAAAACATAAAAATGATGAAAGATGTGACAAAAAGAAATATTCCCTGCCAATGAAAAATAAAAGGGGGCAACCCCCTGGGGTCCCCTCCTCTCTGGGAGCTTTTCTGTCCTCTCAATAAATCCTGCTTTCTCAAAAAAAGGAAAAGAAAAAAAAAAAGGGAATGGCAGGAAAAGGAAAAGAGAGAACGCAAGGGAAAAAAATTAAGAAAATTAAGCAAACAGAAGACAGCTGCAGTCAATATAAAGAAGTGCTGCTGCAGGCCAGAACACCATCCAGATGAAAGCAGGTCAGAGGCCTGGGAGAGACACTAGAGGAAGCTGACAGAATACCTGATGGGCATCCATATCCATTTATTTACTGTATTATCAGTGTCCTTTAAGTGTCATGAGCAACGATATGATTAATACTGGAATTCTCCAATGAGCCAAAGAGAAAAGGATCCCAAGAACACTCAGCCAGCTGTCATGCTCTTCAAGGGTTCTCAACTTGATGCTCTATGATGTTTCCTTTACTAGTTTGACAAAATTCCCCTCTGTACCTGTTTCACTAGCACTTTCATTCTCCTCTTCCTCTTCTGTAATTATAGGCATACTCAGACTTAACGATTTATCTTCCTTATGTACATTCTGCATGTTACCTGAAAATATTTAGAAATATTTGGAAAATGATTTTATATGAAAACAATGATTATTAAGAGAACTTTTTACACATATAATGCCATTATAACAATACAGACATTAGACATTTAAAAATTGAAATTATAATGGTCAACAGAAATACATATTCTAGAATACATCTTCTTTTAAGTATTAATATATTTGTATCAATGGGTTGAAAAGAGTTTCTAAGTCTTCTACTAAAGTAAACAGAGAAAAGGGGAAGAAACAAAATTAGCCAAAACACAACTAACTCATTCAATCTCAGTCACACACAACAGGGGTTATAGCCGCAGGCATCACAGAAAAAAAAACGTGTGCTATTTCAACATTATACAATTAATCACGAATGTAATTTTCAGGTTTAACAGCCTTGTTTTTAGATGCAGACACACTTTCTTTTTTCACCACATATGCTCTAAAACAGGGTTCTTCCATGGCCTGTGAGGAACTGGGCCTCATAGCAGGAGGTAAGCAGCCCGCAAGCGAGCAAGTGAAGCTTCATTTGTATTTACAGCCACTCCCCATTGTTCACGTTCCCACCTGAGATCCATCTTTTGTCAGATCAGCACGGCATTAGATTCTCATAGGAGTGTGAACCTATTGTGAACTGTGCATGCAAGGGATATAAGTTACGTGCTCCTTATGAGAATCTAATGCCCGATGATCTGAGGCAGAGCTGAGGTGGTGATTCTATATATTTCAGTATATATTACAATGCAGCAATATAAATAAATTGTGCAATAAATGTAACGCACTTGAATCATTCCAAAACCATTCCCCCAGTCCCCTAGATCTGTGAAAAAATCATCTTCCAGGAAACTGGACCCTGATGCCAAAAAAGTTGGGGACTACTGCTCTATAAGATATATTTCTCTAGTCATAATTTGCCAATGACTTTCCACTTTCAAAAACACTTGCAGTTTTCTACAGCCACATCCACCTTCTGTTGCCTAAAGAAATATTCTAATCAAATTTATCAGATACTGAGGCAGGGAGGCCTTCCCCCAAGCCTAATAAGATGAAGGCCTTCCCAGGATAGAGTAAGGATCCTCTTAGTACAGTAAGATAAAAGTCTTCCCAGAATAGTGAAAGAGTGCTCCTAGCACCATGAGATAAGAATTTTCTTAGGAAGATTTATGTTAGGAAGGAATGTAGCCCAATCTGTAGTGTCCATGTGTAACTCTGCTGCAAACTTGAGCTATAAAACATCCAATTAAAATGTATGTTACTAACATGTAAGCCTTATTGGGGGAACAAAGAAGCTAAAAAGGTATAAAAGGCAATGCCCCCCTGCACTCGGGTCTCAGCCTTTGGATGTAAATCCACTGAGCCAGTGCCAGTATGAATAAACACTGCTTTCTGGCCTCAGTGTCCCATCTCTCTGTAAATTAATGCCACATTTCTGATGTGTTAGACAGGAATCAGGAGGCTGAGATGGTATTATCACCTCCCTTGTCACTGGGGTGTGACCCCTCGGATGCTGGAAAAGGTGATCTCGCCTGGCGCCAGTGGACTGATTGATCTATAGGGGACTAGCCCTCCCGACATGCCAAGGGGAGGACCCCAGGAGCACAATGGAACCTGGTGAGGCCTAGGAATCAGTCAGGGAAGCACCGCCCATCAGACTAGTAAGAACCCAGGCTCGATTTGGTAGAACGGCCCCTAAGAGTCAGAAGGGGAGCCTGATCACCTCCCAGAGTTACCCAAGTAGTCCCACATGAGGATGAAACCATAGTTCTAAGGCACTGGATGGTGGGTTGGAGATGTTGTGTGAACATCAGTAAACGAGACAGCACCTAGTGGCAAAGCAAGTGCAGTAGCCCTAATTTAGTTTTGGTGGTGACCTTCACATGGCTAAACGGCGGGAGTAGATTCAGGGACCAGTGGTGATCTTCATACAGCTAAATGGCAGGAGTAAGTCCTGTAGCAGGACTGAAAACTGGTCAGGGGGTTATACCAACTCACTTATTACCAAGAAGGCACCTGAAATATCTCCACAAGGGGTACGGCACCCTGGTCGGGGGGTTATACCGATTTGCCTATTTCCAGAAGGCATCTGAAATATCCCCATGAGGGGTATAGCTGGAGAAGGGTGAAGCAGTTGTCCACCCCTCTTACCTCCCCCATCCCTTCCCTTCTTGTGTGTGTGTCGCCTTTTAGTGGGAGGAAATGGGTGGCAATCAGAGTAAGCTTACCCCCTTCGAGTGCATGGTCAAGAATTTCAAAATGGGACATTCAGGGAATTACAGTATTAAGTTAACTCCCAGAAAGCTTGGACCTTTGGTGAAGTAGACTGGCCTTCGAAGTAGATTGGCCTTCATCTAGGATGGGGTAGCCTTCTGAGGGGTCACTAGACGAGAGACTAGTTAGTAAGGTATTTGACATCATTGTGGGGGATCCATGCCACCCAGACCAGTTTCCATACTATTGGCAAGATGTAATCCTCTCTCACTCACCTTGGATAAAAGTCTGTCTAGCAAACAGCTATAGAATCATGCTGGCCCAAGCAACAGCTCCCTCAAGGTGTCGACTGGAGTCGAGAAAGCCCATTATGTCGGAGGAACCTGAGGAGACCGCCCCCCACCTTACGTGTCACTGTACCCCTCATTGCCACCCACACCCCCTGCAATTGCCACAGCTGAAGCCACACCAGAGGCTAGCCTCAGCCCAGAATCCACCCCTTCCCTAAGGTCACCGGAAACACCCCAGGCCGCTGCTACTCTAGAGCCACCAGTGCTAACTCCTTATACCCCGGCAGGAAGGCATCAGGGAAACTTTGCTGACAGCCCCCCTCCCCATGAATGTCAAGAGGCCTTACAACTGCCATTAAGGGAAATCAGAGTGCCTCATACTACAGTCCAGACAGCCAAATCCAAGGGGGCAACGTACTTTTATATATCAGCCTTTTACCACCACTGACCTCTTGAACTGGAAACATCACAACCCCTCATATACTGAGAAGTCTCAGGCCATGATTGGTCTAATGCAGGCCATCGTTCAGACCCACAAGCCCACTTGAACTGATTGCCTTCAGCTCCTCTTAACTTTGTTTAACACTGAAGAACACAGCCACATTACTCAGGCTGCTTTAAAATTGTTAGAGGAGCACATGCCTGAAGGAACACACACAAGCCTATGTTCAAAGTCAGTTTCCCGAGGAAAACCCCCAAGCCTATGTTCAAAGTCAGTTTCCTGAGAAAAACCCCCAATGGGACCCTAATGATGGCTGTGAATATCATCTGCTTGAGCGTTATCAAGAGACCCTTTTTGGGTGGTATGAAGGAAGGAGGGGAAAAGGCCATAAATACGAATAAAACCTCAGAGGTGCTCCAAGGCCCCAAAGAGAGCCCCAGCCAGTTTTATGAGAGGCTATGCAAGGTGTTCCATCTCTACACTGCCTTCAACCCAGAGGCAGCTGAAAAATCAGCAAATGATTAATGCAACCCTTGTCGGCCAGGCTCGGGGAGACATCCGGTACAAGTTACAAAAGTTAGAGGGCTTTGCTGGGATGAATGCTAGCCAGCTGATAGAGGTCATGACAAAGGTATCTGTCAACTGAGACCAAGAGGCCCAAAGGGAGGCAGACCGAAAAATGAAAAAGAAAGTGACTTAAATCACTCTATAAAAAAGATACCTGCACACGTATGTTTATCACAGCATTGTTCACAATAGCAAGAACCTGGAAACAACCATGCTGTACATCAAAAGAGGACTGGATTAAAAAATGTGGTACATATACATGATGGAATACTATGCATCCATAAAAAAGAACAAAATCATTAATTTTGCAGCAACCTGGATGGAACTAGTTTATAATACCGAGTGATCTCTCACAGAAACAAAGATCTGAGTATCACATGTTCTCACTCATAAGTGGACCTTGAACATCTATCACTATACTATAAGAAAAGGATTGACAGTGGCGGGAAACTATGGGGGGGGCAGGGAAGGGAGGTGGGATTAACGGTAGTCAATATCTGTCTGGGGACGGGGAGACACCCCTTATCAACAAGGGTGCCTAAACGATGCATATTTGTATACCTAACCCTTAACTGTACCCCACAATTTTAAATAAAAATATGTTTTTTTAAAAAAAAGAAAGAAAGTAAACCTGCTTGCTGCTGTTTTGGCAGAGCGACGCACCCAGGGAGCTGTCCTGCCAGGCCGAGGCTGAGGCCAAGGCAAGCAGGGGGGCCAGCATGAAAGGCCACTCCACCCAGTGATGAGATTGGGGTGGAACCAATGTGTGTGCTGCTTCCAAGCAGGGCACTGGAAAAATGAATGTCTGGAGTCAGAAAATGTCCATCTGACTCCTCAGGTAAGAGGCAGAAGCCAAATGGTTCGGGGATAATAGCCTGTGCCCCAACCATGTGTGGCCCCCGAAAATCATTTTGTTGGCTTAGCTGCCATGAAAAACTATAGGGACGACTAGGACAGACCGGGCTCCATTTTGCTAGGCTCCTGGAAGCCTATGGTCCAAATGACTGTGAGGGGCTGGCCCCTTGGCTTCATGGTAGATACCGAACATTCTGTAATAACTCAACCTGTGGGCCCTCTTTCACCAAGACAAGCTACTATTGTGGGAGCCATGTGTGGCAGGGCCCATCACCCTTTTTTAAAGCTCCAGTGATGTCATCTAGGGGGCCATGAAGTTGTCCATGAATTCCTGTACCTCCCAGATTGTCAAATGACTTCAATGGGCCGAGACCTCTTAGGAAAGCTGCAAGCCCAAATAACTTTCTACTCCAACGGACAGGTAGCTTTGTCCTTGGTGACCCCTGAAGCAAAGATCTTACAGTCCCCTAAGGGGAGGAGTAGCACCTCTATAGTCTCATAGAAGAGCCACAACAAGAACCTGAACTTCCCTTTAAGGTGTCTGGGGTATGGGCTGAGGATAATTCCCCCGGACTAGCCTGCAACATGCCCCCAGTAGTAATAGAACTAAAGCTTGGAACTGTGCCCATCTGTCAGAAACAGTATTTCATCCCTCGCAAGGCACAGGATGGGATCCAAAAGCACCTGGAGAGACTTTTAAAATACATAATCCTCTGGCCCTGTTAGTCATCCTGGAATATGCCACTACTGCCAGTTCAGAAATAGGGGATATCAAGCCACCAATACTTTACACCGGGTTGTCCCTAACTCCTACATTCTCCTAAATCTTATCCCCACTGAAGCTGCCTTCTTTACCTGTTTAGACCTCAAAGATGCTGTCTTTTGCATCCGTTTGGCTCCTCAGAGTCAGCCGATTTTTGCTTTTCAATGGGAAAATCCTGAAAACGGTGATAAAGGCCAAGTGACTTGGACTAGACTGCCACAGGGGTTCAAAAATTCCCCAACCATTTTCAGTACAGCATTAGCATCTGACTTAAAGGCCTTCCCAGTGGATCAGTATAACTGTACAATGCTCCAATACGTGGACGATCTGCTTCTGGCCGGGCTAACATGGGAGGACTGTATGAAAGAAATGCAGCAGCTCCTTACCCTCCTATGGAAGGCTGGCCACAAAGTTTCAAAGAAAAAGGCTCAAAACCATGGAGAAAAGGTAAAGTACGCTGGCTTCGGCAACGTCAGCTCAGCCCGGAAAGAAAGAAAGCTGTTTGCTCCATTCCAGTTCCAACCACCAAACATCAGGTTTGGGGATTTCTTGGGGCTGCGGGGTTTTGTAGAACTTGGATACTTAACTTTTCAAAGCCTCTCTGAGGCTACAAACGGGGTAGAATGAGAGCCTATGTTATGGGAACAAGCACAACAGAAGGCCTTTGAGAAAATTAAACAAGTCCTTATTAACACTCCTAGCCTGGGGCTCCCTAATATATCTAAGCCTTTTTTCCTGTATGTATATAAGCGCATGGGGATAGCGATAGGGGTCTTAACCCAAATGCTAGGATCGTGGCACCACCCAGTAGCATACTTCTCCAAGCAGCTTGACTCTGTTGCCCAAGGCTGGCTGCCTTGCCCCCGGGCACTCGCTGCCACACCCTTCTAGTGGCGGAGGCTGACAAGAACTAATGGTCTGGGTGCCATACTCGGTGTTAACATTAATGGAATACAAAGGGCAATACTGGTTAACTAACACTTGAAATGGTCAAATACCAAGGAAAATCCATACATTCACTTGGAAGTGGTATGGACTCTCAACCCTGCAAACTTGCTGCCTACCAAGCCAGGTCAGCCCTGTCATGACTGCATCAAGGTTATAAACGAGGTATTTTCCAGCCAACCTGACTTGATAGACCAGCCTCTCAGGAACCCCAATATGAAATACTTCACTGATGGCAGCAGCTTCATAAAGGAGGGAAAACGATTTGCAGAATACTCTGTAGTAACCCTGCTGTTTACCATCGAGACAAAGCCTCTGCCAAAAGGGACTTCAGCACAAAAGGCAGAATTAATTGTGCTGACCTGGACCCTCCAGCTAATGGCAGGAATAAATGTCAATATATACACTGACTCTAAATATGCCTTAACCACTTTCCATGCACATGGGGCTTTATATAAGGAGAAGTGCTTAATCAACTCAGGAGGCAAGGACATAAAATATGGTAAAGAAATTCTTGAACTCTTAGATGTTGTATGGGCATGCATTGCTGGGGAAACCAGAGGGGAGGCACAGTGGTCACTCACGAAAACTGCAAGGTGACCAGGAGGCAAAGCTCATGGCCTCCCAGGGAACAATGGAGCCAGCGACTTTGACCACTGCATTTTCCCCAAATCCACTGGCAGAATGGGACCCTAATTATTCACAGCATGAGCAAAAAATAAAGATGGGAACTATCTCCTGGGTGGATGGTAGAGATTTAAGAATAGGCGAGTCGCCATCCCTGAGGCTTTGGCTCCAGCCTTTGTCAAGCATTTTCATCAAGAAACCCATTATGGGCCAGACAGCTCTTGAGACTACACTAGGCCAGCACGTTTATGTTCCCCAACTTTCCAGCATAGCCCATGCAGTATGTGAGCAATATGAAGTATGTGCCCAAAATAACCCGTGGCAGGGGTCTAAGATCTCTCCAGGAATGCAGAGTCTTGGAGGGGCCCCATTTGAAAACATAGTTGTGGACTTCACTGAGCTTCCCCAGGTCCAAAACTGCAAATATCTGTTAGTATTTGTGTGGTTTCTCAGGTTGGGTAGAGGTCTTTCTTACCCGCACCAAAAAGGCACATGAAGTAGCATGGCTGCTTCTAAAAGAAAATATTCCCCGATTCAGAATCCCAATCACTACAGGATCAGACAATGGGCCAGCATTTGTGGCTGAAGTAATACAATCGGTGGCAAAGGGCTTAGGATTCATATGAAAATTACACACCACCTATTGCTCCCAGAGCTCCGGAAAAGTGGAAGGATGAACTGAACTCTAAAACAGCAACTAAGTAAACCGTGTCAGGAAACTCACTTGCAATGGAACCAGCTGCTGCCAACTGATGGAACCAGATGTTGACAATTGTTTTGGGAAGAATCAGGTCTAGCCCCACTAAGCAGACAGGGTTTCTTTTCCCCTTTTGAAATTCTTTATGAGCACCCTCCCCCCATGGTTAAAGGTATAAAAGGAGATTTAAAGGAGGTGGGTAATCTTACTCTAAGACAGCAGATGCAGACTCTGGGATCAGCCCTCACTGCTATACATCATTGGGTTAGAGAGCAGTTACCTGTGAGCTTAATCACAGACACTCATCCCTTTAAACCAGGGGGATGATATATGAGTAAAGGATTGGACCATCCAGCCCCTAAAGTCCCTTTGGAGAGGTTCATTTACTGTTATTTTGTCCACCCCCACTTCAATAAAGGTAGCTGAGGTGGGCCCCTGGATTCATCACAGCAGAGTGAAACCAGTCTTCCTAGACTTGGAGTGTACTGCTAATCCATCAGTGCTTATGAAGCTGACTCTCCAAAGAAAACAAGCCATGACCCCAGGACCTTAGAGGACTGTAGACCTGCTTTAGTCACTCTGGAAGCTGACTAATCTACGTACAGCAGAACTTTGAGGAATCAACCATCAAACAAGCAAATGGACTGTGTTTTTACTGTAATACAGTGTCATCCCTTGCTTGTCCGTTGCTGTAATTCTTGCCTTAGTTTTTGCTGTAGGTTTGACATTGGTTGTTCCGGACAGCTGGACCCATGGTAAAAGGTTACTGTTAGCCCCCTTTTATCTCTTTTGGACAGGATGAATAGCCATTGTCTATTGTGACTAATCTGGCTTCCCTTTGTAATTTCAAAGCCCTCTGCTTCATGTGACCCATGTATTCGTACAACCAGGTTGGGTCAAGGAGTTACCTAGACCCTCCTTTACCAAACCCATTTCTCTTGCCAAGGAACTATTTCAGGGATCTGCAAGCATAATAAGACTATCTATTCTGTCTGTCAGCAAGGAAATCAGTATACCTGTTTCAACCCACAATACCCCCCAAGTGAAGAAGAGTTTGAGGTCTAATGCACCAAGGAGAAAGAATATTTAATTAACCGAACTCTGATCAACCATCCCCGCCAAGTGGTGTGTGTACTTTCTGATGCTGCTCAGCCATGAATGAAACCTGGTGGTATGCTGTAACCTACAGTACCGGTACTAAATCATGTGGGAGCCTAGCCTGGGAGAGAGACTATAGGCTCAATGATAAGTATAGGTGTCAACAGCCTGCAAATGGAATGTGGTCCCCATGTCATAGTTTGTCTGAATTATTTTGTCCTTATTTGGGCTGTGTATCATGGGCCACTTGGAGAGGCCGAGATAAAGTTGCTCTCCTTCAAAATGATGTTGCCGCCTCTAATCATAAATAGGAGCCTGCAACCCCATTAAGTTTACCATCTTTAACCTGGAGAATTTGGGATGGAAAACAGGCCGCTGGCTTGGCATACGTATCCATGGGTGAGGTTTTGACCCTGGAGCTCTACTACACATCAAAAGGGTCACAATCCCACTCCAAGCCTCCTCCCATGAGGTCTTCTACTCCTTTTATGAAGAAATAGAAAGTAGTCCCTCTCCCCTCTCCGTTATGACTAGAAATTTGTTCCTAACCTTGGCAGAAACTATTGCCAAGTCTCTAAAGGTCTACTCTTGTTATATATTTAGGGGAACTAACATGGGAGATCAATGGCCATGAGAAGCTAGAGTACTGGAACCTTATGAGCCCCACAATGAAACAGGGTATACTAGCCCTGCCAATGAAATTTGGCTACTTAAAACCACAATTATAGGAAAGAATTGCCTTGCCTGATGGGGAATAAAGTTCAACACTCCTGTTAAAAGTCTGACATGCTTAGGCCAAAGGTATTATACTGCCACAACTAACAAAACTCAATGGTGGGGGTCCCCAGACTACCCTGAGCCAAACCCTCACCCTTTGTCTAACTCCTCCCACCTCCGACAGGCACAGAATGCTGTTGATGCAAACATCAAACGGTGGGCCCCAAATGGACTACATTGGATCTGTGGGAAAATAGCCTACACTGTACTTCCTTCAGACTATACAGGAGCTTGTGTGTTAGGGTCTATTCAGCCTTCCTTTTTCCTTATCCCACTTGCAAAGGGAGAACAGTTGGGGGACCAAATATATAAAACCTGGAACTCCCAAAGAAAGTGGTGTGCTCTACAAATTGGGGACTGGAAAGATAATAAATGGCTCCCTGAGCATATTATCCAATACTATGGCCCAGCAACCTGGGCACAGGATGGATGTTGGAGCTATCAAACCCCCATTTACATGCTAAACCACATAATTTGATTACAGACGGTTGTTGAAATTATAACTAACGAAACTGCAAAGGCCTTTAATATATTAGTCAAACAGCAAACTAAGATGTGCAATGCCATTTATCAAAACTGCTTAACTTTAGATTACTTGTTTGCTTCTAAAGGAGGGGTCTGTGGAAAGTTTAACTTAACTGCTACTTACAACAAATAGATGATGAGGAAAAGGTCATAGAAGAAATCACTGACCAGATGAGAAAGCTTGTTCATGTCCCAGTACAGACTGGGACTATGAAGAACTGTTTGGAGGTTGGTTCTCAACTTTTGGAGGATTTAAAACCCTCATATGCATTATACTCATGATGTAGGGAATTTGTCTAATCCTGCCCTGTCTAGCTCCCTTGGTTTTAAGGTCTGTCTCCAGCCTCGTTTGAGGCCATGGTTGAAAGAAAAACAGCAGCGCATATAATGCTGTTATGGAAGTACAAAGCTTTAAACCAAAGTGATGCTCTATAACCCTAAAAAGGATTCAACATCAAAGGGGAGATGAGGCAGGGAGCCCTTCCTCCGAGCCTAATAAGATGAAGGCCTTCTCAGGATAGAATAGGGGCCCTCTTAGTACAGTAAGATAAAAGCCTTCCCAGAATAGTGAAAGAATCCTCCTAGCACCATGAGATAAGAGTTTTCTTAGAAAGATTTATGTTAGGAAGGAATGTAGCTCCCCAATCTGGAGTGCGCATGTGTAACTCTGCTGCAAACTTGAGCTATAAAATACCCAATTAAAATATAAGTTACTAATATATAAGCCTTATCAGGGGGACAAAGAAGCTAAAAATGTATAAAAGGCAATGCCCGGCTGCACTTGGGGCACAGCCTTTGGATGTAAATCCACTGAGCTGCTGCCGGCACAAATAAACAATGCTTCCTGGCGTTGGTGTCCTATCTCTCTCTGTAAATTCCTGCCACAATACCACTGTCCTATCAGGTGTCATTTAGCACAAAATTTCTATGTCCCAAAAGCAACACCCACAGTCACTCTTGAGTCCTTATGCTGTGTTTTCTTCTCTACAACACTTTTAATACTTGAAATGTTGTATCTAATTTGTTTCTTTATAGTCTGTTTCCAGGTTTTATATATTTGTATCTAATTTGTTTCTTTATAGGATGTTAGCACTACAAGCGTAAATTTTGGTTTGTTACAGGACATATCCGCAGCATCATGGCATATAAAAGTGCCTGGAATATTGTAGGGTCTCAGTAATTATTTATTAAATGACTAAATATGGATACAACCATTTTATAACACACTAATACATACAGCAGATGTTACAGTAGTGCCTGTCAACAGGAAGAAAGAAATTAAACAAAAATGAGTTCAAGCTTTCTGCTCTGAATGCATGTATGCTGAGATCTTTTTTTTTTTTTTTTGAGTTGGAGTCTCACTCTGTCGCCCAGACTGGAGTGCAGTGGCCGCTCCCGGCCACCGCAGCCTCAACCTGCTGGGCTCCAGTGATCCTTCCGCCTCAGCCTTCCCAGTAGCCGGAATTACAGGCATGCGCTACCACGCCGGCTGATTTTTTGATTTATTGCAGAGATGAGGTCTCGCTGCCCAGGCGGGTCTCGAACCCGCGGGCTCAGGCAACCCACTCACATCAGCCTCCCAAAGGCGCAAGATTACAGGCTGAGCCACTGAGCCCGGCTGCTGAGATCTTAATGGGCACAGATTTTACAGAATAGAATGCTCCATGACAGAGGTAAATAAAATACAGCAACATGCTTTCATTTTAAACACAATTCAAGCAATAAAATAACATCAATTTTCCATCAATTTTCTAGGTCTTAAGTAAAATGATTTCTTGTAAGATTTTTAGGATAACAGATAATCTTTTAAGAAATTTCTTTCCATCGCTAATCAGATTATAAACTTTTTCTTAAGACTTTGAGCCTATTTTTTTTTCAGTTTTTCACAAAATTAGTCCTAGGTATTAAGTAAAATGATTTCTTGTAAGATTTTTAGAATGACAGATAATCTTTGAAAACATTTCTTTCCATCGCTAATCAGATTATAAACTTTTTCTTAAGACCTTACGCCTATTTTTTTTCAGTTTTTCACAAAATTAGTAGCACCGACCCAAAATTACTAATATTGTCCTTCACAATCTTTTAGCCATGTCCATCTATGTCAATATTAATGATTTTTCAAATCCATATTTTCTTTTTTTTTGAGTTGGAGTCTCACTCTGTCGCCCAGACTGGAGTGCAGTGGCCGCTCCCGGCCACTGCAGCCTCGACCTGCTGGGCTCTGGCGATCCTTCCGCCTCAGCCTTCCACGTAGCTGGAACTATAGGCATGCGCTACCACGTCCAGCTAATTTTTTTGATTTATTGTAGAGATGAGGTCTCGCCAAGTTGCCCAGGCAGGTCTCGAACCCGCGGGCTCAGGCAATCCACTCACCTCAGCCTCCCAAAGGCGTGGGATTACAGGCTGAGCCACCGAATCCAGCTTAAACCCATATTTTCTATCTAACAATGTCAAAGAAAGAACTGATAGTTGAAAAACAAAGCTTAATCTGTTTCTGCATTAATGAATTAATGCTCTGTAGAAGATCTTAAAAACAAATGCAGCCAGGAACCAAGTGAACATATAAAACTTCAGGACATTTATCTCAAAGCCCACATATTAAAAAAGCCCATAAACTTGAGTCACAGATGCATCCCTCAGGCCTTTATCCAGAAACTAATAATATTTACTGTACACAAAGCTGAAATAAATGGACAACCAGTTTTAGTCCATTACAGTTTAGAAGTAGCAAACAAGGCAGGGTGTGGTGGCTCAAGTCTGTAATCCCAGCACTTTGGGAGGCGGAGGCGAGAGGATTGCCTGGGCCTAGGGGTTTAAGATCAGCTTGGGAAACTTGGTGAGACTTTGTCTCTACAATATATCAAAAAATTAGCCGGGCGTGGTGGCACATGCCTGCAGTTCCAGCTGCTTGGAAGTCTGAGGCAGAAGGATCACCCAGCAGGTCAAGGTTGTGGTGGCCATGAGTATAAGACTCTGAAGTAGCAAACAAAATGCTGTAAGTCAGCACACTGCAGACAGAAAGACATTCACTACAGTAAATGCGACAGAAACACAATTTTTACAAAAATAAGAGATAAGACTGACAAAGCACCGTAGCATGAAGCCATTCAGTATGAAGACAAACTTCCCACTGCACTTCAGCTATTTCCTAAGAGGATGGTTATACTATAAAACTCAGTAAAATAATAAACTCATGATGATTGCCATGACTCAACAGGAGAAAATTAAATTATGTTCAGGATACAGTGTTCCAGAAAATAAGAGAGCATAAAATATATTTTACTTCAATATTCTTATAATTATAAAAATGATAAATGTACATTGTAGAAAAAGAAACACAAAAGGAATGTAATACATTTCAGAAAGATAATTGAAAATAATTAAAAATTTTAAAAGTAAACACTGACATTTTAATCATTAACCTCAATTATCCACAAAACTAATTACCCAGAAGGTCTCAGGTAGATAGTTTGGTGTGCTCAAAGCTAACTATGTAGGACACAATTACCAGTAACTCACTATTATTTATTATCAAGACATATGACTACTAGAAAGGCAGGTGGAATACAACTAAGAATAAACTCACTTATGAGTATGTCTAATTCAAGCTCCAGCTCCACATTTCCAATGACCTGAGTGGTAGCACGATGTAGCAGTTAAAGACTCAGGCTGGGGCTCAGACAGATTCATTAACGTCTCAATTCTGCTCTGTATTAGCTGGGCACCTTGGGCACGTGAGGAAAAGTCTGGCAGATAATAAGTGTTATGTAAATAGTAGCTACTATCATATTCATCATCATATCATTACTATTACTGATGTCCTCTGAAAATATACATGTTATAGTCGAGGTATGGTAAACACAAGCTTAAACAACACAAACTTAAGTAAATTCAATCAAAACATTGAGCACCCATTTATGTGCCAGTTATTACAGAAATTGAGTCTGGGAAGATAGACTGGGGCAAATTCTCCCCACAAATGAAATCCTTAACAGGTCATCAACATAATAGACACCAATAACCTCCCAACTGCTCAGACAGTAAGCATCCTATTCTTATCATTCTACATCAGTCTCCATATTTGGCTTGTATCTGTCGGCCTTACTTCTCTAACTCCTACAACCCTTGGCCAGATGCTCCTTCCTCTTAAACCTGAACTACTGCAACAGCCTTTTACTTAGTGTTGCTATTTTCTGTTTGTTTCTGCTTAACTGCCATACTACTACATTCAGACTGATTTTCTTCAAGGAAAGCTTTGGCCATGCTATTTTGTTGCTCACAAGTTTCAGATGGCTCCCATGTGCCTCCCAACTCAAGTCTAAAATTCCTTATTCCACACTGAAGGCCTGGTCACAATACAATCCTCAACATATTTTTCCAGCATTATTAACAGTTAACTCCTCAACATTTCCTTTAAAATCCAGTCAAACTGGACGCCTCATTCTATACTTCCCAGTCGTTTTCATGCCAGTCCCTCTACCTGTTTTAGTCTATAGAATTATTATGTTTATCTCGCTCTTTTAAAAAATCTCTGGATTTTTTCTGGTTACTAAACACATGGTTATCAATAAAATCCAAATATTACAGAAACTGATGGACTTGACAGTTTCTTACTATCCCCTCCCTGAGAATTAACCACTGCTAATATTTAATACATATCTAGATCTTCAATGTCAGATATAGTGTGAGTATACATATATTTATGAAAAGAAACAGGATCATACTCTTTTTTAAAAAGCCTTTTTCACTAAGCAATGTATCAATATATTTCATGGGGTTTTTATTTGATACATTTTGGACATATTTTTACATCAGTATGTATACAGCTTTTTAGTAACTTTGTATTCCTTTGTATAGACTAATAATAACTTTACCTAATTTTTTAACAATATACATGAGTTGCTTATACTTCTTGCCATTTCAAATAATCCTGCAATGGATGTCCTTGTGTATTTGTCATTTGTATAGAAAAAATTACTAGAAATTGAATTGCTAAGTTAAAAGGCAAGCACACTTAAAATTTTCAACAAATTCAAGTTGCTGTATGAAAAGGAGGTGCCAATCCACTCTCCCACCCTAAATGCAGAGATTTTCTCTCCTTACACTTTCACTGGTAATGAGAATTCAATTACCTTTAATTTGTTGATCAAATACATAACATCTGAATATTTTAATTTATATTTAATTATTAATTGAATTAAATATCTCTTCATATATACATTGTTTACATTTTGTGATTGTCTGTGACCTAAACCCATTTTTCTATTGGGTGATGGCCCTTTTCTTATTAGTTTATAAGAGCTCTTCTAAAATTAGAAACTGTAATATTATCATGTGTGCTGCAAATGGTTTTGCAAGATCTCTTGCCTTTTGGGAAATATAGACCCTACTTTGCGAAAAAACTATGAACTCAAAAATACCTTTTCTATGTAGTAAACATACATATGTACCCCTAAATCGAAAACAAAAAATTTAAATTTAAAATACACACACACATATAATGTCCTGCAATCTGCAGTACCCTCATGGTAATTTTCCCTTCTGTAAAAAATAAATAAAACAAAAAGATACTATGAAGTAAGTACTTGGATTTCTATTATTCAAATAGTTACTTCTGCTTTTGAATATTTATAGTATTTTATAAGCTACAAAGTCAGCTGGAATAAACTATGATGGAAGATCTGAATTCAGATAGTATTTTATTATACCTCATTCTTTCTCATGAGTTAAATCTTTCCTGATACCTTGGGTAAATAAACTCAACAACAAATCTCAGATGTGCTAAACATAAACAGCCTGCCCTTAAATTACTTTCAGAGTTAAAAAAAAAAAAATTGTTTTCAGTAACTAATTAAGAAGTGGCTAATGAAGGAAGTGATATTCAATAAATTATGCCTGTCACACAAAGTTAAAGAAAACTTCATCTAATTTCTTTCCTATTTTGCACTTGTTCCTCAACCACATTTTTTTTTTTTTTTGAGTTGGAGTCTCACTCTGTCTCCCAGAGAGTACAGTGGCCACTCCTGGCCACCGCAGCCTCAACCTGCTGGGCTTCAGCGATCCTTCCGCCTCAGCCTTCCGAGCAGCCGGAATTACAGGCATGCGCTTCCATGCCCAGCTGATTTTTTAATTTATTGTAGAGATGAGGTCTCACCAAGTTGCCAAGGCGGGTCTCGAACCCGCAGGCTCAGGCAATCCACTCACCTCAACCTCCCAAAGCGCAGGATTACAGGCTGAGCCACCGAGCCTAGCTCAACCACATTTTTAAAGGCTGTTTTTCGGATGTTTAAGAAGGCAGCTTGGTCAGCTTGCCTTGCTGCTGCACCAGTATGAAGGCCTGGGCAGCTTTCTAAGCCTAAGCATCTTTGATACTTTAGAAAAGCATTTTAATCCACCATAAGTTAATTTTTTAAACATAATCAAAATAAACAATATTTTCTTCACATCCTCTATTGGTTTTGTTTACCTACTTGTCATATTTATTGAATTATTAACATACAGTAAAATTCACCATTTTTAATACACAGAGCTAACAGTTTCGACAGATGTATAGTTATGCAATCACCACTGCAATAAAAATACAAAACACTTCCATCACTCCAAAAATATCCCTTGTACTCCTTTGTAGTCAACACACCCCCACCCCTAGTCCCCAACAACCACTGATCTGCTATCTGTCCCTACAGATTTGCCTTTTCCAGAATGTCATATAAATAGAATCACACAGTCGGTAGCCTTTTGTCTGGCTTCTTTCACATAGCACACTGAATGTGAGACTCATCCATGTTGTTACAAGTGTCAGTCGTTCCTTTATTACTGAGTTGTGTTTCATTGTATGGATATACCCATTTATCCAATCAGCTGAAGAATATTTTCACTGTTTGTAGTTCTTGCAATTATGAATAAAGCCACATAAACTTTTACATACAAGTTTTTGTGTAAACATGTTCATTTATCATAATACCAAGGAATAATATTTCTGGGTAAGTGTATATTAAATTTTCTAAAAACTGCTAGGTTTCCAAAGTAACTGTACCATTCTGGGCTCCTACCAGAAATGTATGAAGTTTTCGCTTATTTTATATCCTCATCAGCTTTTGTTACTGCAATTTTTTGTTTCATGGGGTTTTGTTTTTGTTGTTTTTCTGGTCAACAGGATATAGTGAAATGTCATTGTAGTCTTAACTTAGATTAATAACTAAAGATGCTGAACATATTTTCCTATGCTTATTTGCCATCCATATATTTTCTTTGGTGAAATGTTGGATCCATTTTTTCATTAGGTGAGTTGTTGAGTTTTACAAGTTCTTTATATATTCTGGATATAAGACCTTTATCAGGGTTGCCATTTGCAAAACTTTTCTCACAATGTGTGGTTTGCCTTTTCACTTTCTTAACAGTGTCTTCTAAAGACAAGAATTTTAATTTTGAGGATGCCTATTTATCAATTTTTGTTTCATAACTTGTGTTTTTTGTATCATATATTAAAAAAAACGTTGTCCAACTCAAGAACACAGACCTGTTTGTCCTACATTTTCTACATATTCACTTACATGTCTCACATACTTAGGTCTATGATCCATTTTGAATTTTTTTAATATATGAAGCATGAGTCAAATATTTGTTTTCTAGATATAGGTATAAAATTTTACCAGCACCATTTAATGAAGACTATCCTTTCTCCAACGAATTGCCTTTGCACCTTTGTCAAAAATAAAATGATCTGGCCAAGTGCAGTGGCTCACGCCGATAATCCCAGCACTTTGGGAGACTGAGATGAGAGGATTACGTGAGCCCATGAGTTTGAGACCAGCCTGGTGAGACCAACAAATTGGTGAGACCTCATCTCTACAATAAATCAAAAAGTTAGCCGGGCATGGTGGCATGTACCTGTAGTTCCAACTACTTGGAAGGCTGAAGCAGAAGAATCACCTGAGTCCAGTAGGTCAAGGCTATAGTGACCATAACTATGCCACTGCACTCCAGCCTGGGTGACAGAGTGAGACTCCAACTAAAAATAAAATTAAATTAAATTAAAATAAAATAAAATGGGGGAGACTCCTGAAGATGGCAACGGCATAGGTGGATCTATGAGACTCTCCGAACGTGAGTTCCCAAAAAGACTCTTACTTTACCTCCTGCAACCCCCTGCCCACCGCCAGTCACACTGGTACGAGGCCCGGGGACCTTTGGTCCCACGCAGGGCCAGATATTGCAGCCCGGCTGCAGCTGCTCCACTATATGTGATTCCCACCAGCTGGGGAATTCCGAATCCCGGATCTCCGCTCCCTCCCTGGCGACATCATCACGACCAGCACCCAGCACCAAGCTGCCGGTCACCCAGGGAGGCTCTGGGCACCCGCCCCTCAGAGATACCGTTCCCATTTCTGGCTGAAGTGCCCTGTGAGGGACCCAGAGCCACCACCTGCCCTCTGGAGCTTTGGAGATCTGGAGCCCCGGGCCCACCCTGGCTGAGGCACTCAACGTGCGACCGCAAGCTTTGTAAGGGAGCTTGTGTAAGGTGCTGATTGGAGGCTTCCAGCTTCAGAGGAGGGAACCCCCGACCTTCTCCTCCACCCCAGCCTGCTGGTGGCACCTCGGACAGAAAAAGACCTTCAAGAGATGAGTGATTACCTCAAGAGGCCTAACCTAAGAGTAATTGGCCTTCCTGAGGCAGAAAGAGAAACAGAGACCACACTGGAACAAACCTTCCATGAGATCACTCAAGAAAACTTCCCTTATCTAATCAATGATGCAAAAACTCAAACACAAGAGATTCAGAGAACCCCTGCAAGACAACAAATGAGAAGACCAACTCCTAGACACATAATAATTCACCTAAACAAAGTAGGCATAAAAGAAAAAATCCTAAAGGCAGCAAGAGAAAAAGGCCAGATCACCTACCATGGAAAAACCAAATAGAATAGCAGCAGATTTATCTACAGAAACCCTGCAGGCTAGGAGAGCTTGGAGCCCTATCTTCAAAGTCCTAAAAGATAAACAATTTCAACCAAGAATAACAAACCCAGACAGATTAAGCTTCATCAGCGAGGAAGAATAAAAATCTTTCCCAGATATCCAATCCCTAAGATCTTACACTGCCACCAAACCACCTCTACATGAAACACTTAAGAAAGTACTAAACACAGAAGAAAAGGGGAAAAAAAGAGCAACGTTCTTCACAAGAGTACAGGAAAAAGAATAAAATACACATGAACCAACCCCAAAAACAAAAGAAAGACAATAAACCAAGTGGAAGAACATCTCTATAAGAACTCTATGATAGGGATGAACTCTCACATTTCAATAATTAGCCTGAACGTGAATGGACTAAATGCACCACTGAAAAGACATAGAATGGCAAAATGGATAAAATATCACCAGGCAACAATATACTGCCTTCAAGAGACCCATCCCACTAGAAAGGATATGCACAGACTCAAAGTAAGAGGATAGGAAACAAATTTTCAGGTGAATGGAACACAAAAGAAAGGAGGAGTCATGATCCTAATTTCAGACAAAATGCCATTTAAACTATCAAAAATTAAAAAACAACAGAGGGTCACTATATAATGATAAAAGGTTCACTCCATCAACAAGAAATATCTATCCTAAACATATATGCACCTAACATAGGTGCACCAAATTTTATAAAGCAACTCCTAGGAAAACTAAAGAAAGATATCAACTCTAACACTATCATAACTGGGGACTTTAATACCCTACTCACAACCCTAGACAGATCATCAGGAAAAAAAATAAGCAATGAGATCCGGAACCTCAATATGACTCTAGACCAAATGGACTTCACTGTTACCTACAGAACACTCCATCCAAAGACCAGAGAATACACATTCTACTCATGACCGCATGGAACGTATTCCAAGACTGACCACATAATTGGCCATAAATCAAGCATAAGCAAATTTAAAAGGACTGAAATTCTACCAAGCACCTTCACGGACCACAGTGGAATAAAAATAAACATTAATATCAACAAGTCCCCCCAAAACCCACAAAGACATGGTCACTAAACAGCATGATGCTAAACAACTCCTGGGTTAATGATGAAATCAAAACAGAGATCAAAAGATTCCTGGAAACAAATGAAAATGAAGAAACATCTTACCAAAATCTCTGGGACGCCTTGAAAGCTGCAATAAGAGGGGAATTTATATCCCTACTAACACACATGAAGAAAATGGAAGGAGAACAAATTAACAGCCTAACAAGCCACCTAAGGAAGCTGGAAAAGCAAGACCACAAAAACCCTAATTTCAGCAGAAGAATCCAGATCACCAAAATAAAAGCCCAAATCCAGGACACAGAAGACAAAAAGACAATACAAAAAGTCAGTGAAACAAAAAGCAGTTTCTTCAAAAGGATAAACAAGATCGATGGTCCCCTAGCTAGACTGACCAAGAAAAAGAAAGAAAAAACCCAAATAAGCACAATCAGAAACACAAAAGATGAAGTCACATCTGACCCTGAAGAAATACAAAAGATCATCATCAGAGACTACTATGTACACTTGTTTGGAAACCTCAAGGAAATGGAGGACTTTCTGTCATCACACAACCTACCTAGGTTAAAACAAGAAGAAATTGAGACCCTAAATAGACGAATAACAATCAAGGAAATTGACTATGTAATAAGAAAACTACCTACAAAAAAAAAGCCCTGACCAGATGGCTTTCCAGCAGAATTCTACAAGACATTTAAGGAGGAACTGATTCCAATCCTACTGAAGCTATTTCAGGCAATTGAGAAAGATGGAACCCTCCCCAAATCATTTAACGAAGCTAACATCACATTGATACCCAAGCCAGGTAAAGATCCAACAAAAAAAGAGAACTATAGGCCAATATCTTTGATGAAATAGA
>NW_007257477.1:481613-515116 GCF_000164805.1 Carlito syrichta
CTGATTATATCATTAGATGTAGAAAAAGCTTTTGATAAAATCCAGCACCCCTTCTTGACAAAAACCCTCGAACATCTAGGCATACAGGGAACATACCTCAAAGTAGTAAAAGCCGTCTACGAGAAACCCACAGTCAGCATACTCCTAAATGGACAAAAATTGGAACCATTTCCCCTGAAAACTGGAACAGAAAGGATGTCCACTCTCACCCCTCCTGTTCAATATAGTATTGGAAGTCCTGGCTAGAGCAATCAGAGAAGAGAAGGCAATCAGGGGTTTCCAAATAGGAAAAGAGGAAGTCAAATTATCTCTCTTTGCAGATGACATGATCGTGTACCTTGAAAACCCAAGAGAATCTGTCAAAAACCTCCTTACACTGATAAAGGCCTTTGGCAAAGTCTCAGGATATAAAATAAATGTGCAAAAGACAATCGCATTTCTTTACACCAATAATAAACAAACAGAAACCTAAATAAGAAGCACAATTCCATTCACAATAGCCACAAAAAAAATGAAATAGCTTGGCAACTTCCTAACCAGAAACGTGAAAGACCTTTACAGTGAAAACTACAAAACTCTGCTCAAAGAAATCAAAGATGACACAAACAAGTGGAAAAATATCCCATGCTTGTGAATTGGAAGAATCAACACTGTGAAGATGTCCATCTTACCTAAGGCAATCTACAGATTCAATGCAATACCTATCAAATTACCAGCAACATTCTTCTCAGACCTAGAAAAAAACAACACAGGAATTCATATGGAAACACAAACGACCAAGAATAGCCAGAATAATCCTAAACAAAAAAAACAAAGCAGGTGGTACCACATTACCAGACTTCAAACTTTACTAAAAAACTACAACCATCAAAACAGCTTGGTATTGATATAGGAACAGGCATATAGATCAATGGAATAGAATTGAGATCCCAGAAGCAAAACCTCAATTTCTCAACCAACTCATCTTCGACAAAGCCTCCCACCTAGGGAGAGGAGAACCTATTCAGTAAATGGTGCTGGGAAACTGGCTGACCACATGCAGAATATTGAAACAGGACCCCTATCTATCCCCATACACAAAAATTAACTCCAAGTGGATCAGAGACCTAAATGTAAAACCCCAAACCATAAGAAAATTAGAAAATGAAGGACATACCCTCATGGAAATTGGAACTGGCATCCAATTCCTGAACAAAACTCGAAACCCACAGGCCATAAGGGATAAGATAGACAAGTGGGACCTCATTAAACTGACACGCTTCTGCAAAGCCAAAGAAACCATCAAGAGAGTAGGGAGACAGCCTACAGACTGGGAAAAAGTATTTGCCAACTCCAGGTCTGACAAAGGCTTAACATCTTGGATCTATAAGGAACTCAAACATGCTGAAAAGAAAAAAACAAGCAACCCCATTATAAAATGAGCAAAAGATATGAACACACTTCTCAAAGGAAGACATCCGAGCAGCCAACAGACACCTGAAGAAATGCTCAACCTCACTAATCATCAGGGAGATTCAAATCAAAACCACACTGAGATACCACGTAACTCCAGTGAGAATGGCAATTATCAATAACTCAGAAAATAATAGTTATTGGAGAGGATGTGGTGAAAAGGGAACACTCCTACACTGTTGGTGGGAGTGAAAACTAGTGCAACCTCTGTGGAAAGCAGTGTGGCGATTCCTAAAAGCTCTAAACATCAACCTCCCATATGACCCTGCAATCCCCCTACTGGGAATATACCCTGAAGAACTCAAATCACTCTATAAAAAAGATACCTGCACACAAATGTTTATCACAGCATTGTTCACAATAGCAAGAACCTGGAACCAACCACGCTGTCCATCAAAAGAGGACTGGTTTAAAAAAATGTGGTACATATACACGATGGAATACTATGCAGTCATAAAAAAGAACAAAATCATGAATTTCGCAGAAACCTGGATGGAGCTAGAGTCTATAATACTGAGCGACCTCTCACAGAAACAAAGATCTGAGTATCACATATTCTCACTCATATAGTGGACCTTGATCATCCAACTCACTACCATAAGAAAATGACTGGCCGGGCTTGGTGGCTCAGCCTGTAATCCTGCGCCTTTGGGAGGCTGAGGTGAGTGGATTGCCTGAGTCCGCAGGTTCGAGACCCGCCTGGGCAGCGAGACCTCATCTCTACAATAAATCAAAAAAATTAGTCGGGCATGGTAGCGTGCACCTGTAGTTCCAGCTACTTGGAAGACTGAGGTGGAAGGATCGCCGGAACCCAGCGGGTCGAGGCTGCGGTGGCTGGGATTGGCCACTGCACTCCAGTCTGGGTGACAGAGTGAGACTCCGACTCAAAAAAACAAAAAAAGAAAATGACTGGCAGTGGTGGAAAACTATGCGGGGGGGATGGGACTAATGGTAGTAAACATCTGTCTGGGGACGGGGAGACTGTTATCAACAAGGGGGCCTGAATGAAGTATATTTGTATACCTAACCCTTAACTGTACCCCACAATATCAAAATAAAAAATATTGATAAAAAAAATAAATAAGCCAGGCTTGGTGGCTCAACCTGTAATCCCGCGCCTTTGGGAGGCTGAGGTGAGTGGATTGCCTGAGCCCACGGGTTCGAGACCCGCCTAGGCAGCGAGACCTCATCTCTACAATAAATCAAAAAATCAGCCAGGTGTGGTAGCGCATGCCTGTAATTCTGGCTACTCGGAAGGCTGAGGCGGAAGGATTGCCAGAGCCCAGCGGCCACTGCACTCCAGTCTGGGTGACAGAATGAGACTCCACCTCAATCAATCAATCAATCAATCAATAAAAAAAATGGATTGCATGTGTATGGAACTATTTTCTAGATTGCTATTCTGTTCCACTGATTTATGTGTCTATCTTTTCACAGACAGCACTGTCTTGACTTCTGAAACCTCACAGTTATTTTTCAAAACTGTTTTCCCTACTCTAGTTCCTTTTCATTCCCATATACTATACTTTAGAATTATTTTGTTAATACAAAACAGCCCTGTTGAAATGTTTCATTAGGATTGCACTGACTCCATAGAACAATTTGGGATTAGTTGACATATTAATATTGAGTCTTCCAATCCATGAAAACCATATATCTATCTATTTAGCCCTTCTTTGATTTCTTTCACCATTATTTTATTTTTCAGCATACAGAGTCGCACAAATTTTGTTAGCTATATACCTAATTTGTGTTTTAAGTGTTTCAACTTTTGACAAATTTCCAATGTCTAATTATATTCATTTTAGTATAGAGAAATATTAACCCTTCATCTTTGTTAAATTCAGTTATTAGTTTTGGTAGCTATTTTGTAGATTTCCTGGGGTTTTCTATGTAAAAATTGACTTCATTTGAAAACAGTATTGTTTATTACTTTCCTATCTAAATGCCTATTTTCTTTTCAGGTCTTACACTGGTTAGGACCTCTAGTATAACGTTTATAATAGGAGCAACAACAACTGCCATCCTTGTCTTATTCTCAATTTTAGGGAGAAAGTATTGTTCTACCATTAACTAGGATGTTAGCTGTAGTTTTTCATAGTCTTTACCAGAAAAAAGTTCCCTTTTTTTTTTTAGTCAGAGTCTCACTCTGTTGCCCAGGCCGGAGTACAGTGGCACACTCATAGCCACCCCAGCATCGACCTGCTGGGCTCAGTGATCCTTCTGCCTCAGCCTTCCAAGTAGCCAGAACTACAGGCACACACTACCATACCCGGCTAATTTTTTATTTATCATAGAGACAAAGTCTCACCAAGTTTCCTGGGCTGGTCTCAAACCCGCAGGCTCAGACAATCTACTTGCCTCAGCCTCCCAAAGTACTGGGATTACAGGCTCAGCCACCAAGCCCGGCCAGAAGTTCCCTTCTAATACTAATTTGCTCAGAGTTTTTATCATGGATATTGGATTTTGTCAAATATTTTGTCTATATCTATTGAGATGATTATATATTTCTCCTTTATTCTGCTAGTATGATGAATTATACAGGCCTCTCTTCCTGTGTTAAGTCAATCTTGTATTACTGGGATAAACCCAAGTTGCTCATAATATATTGTCCACTTATATTGTTAGATGTGATTTGCTAATATTTTGTAAAGATTTGTGCATATATGTTCAGAAACGATATTAGTCATTAGTTTGCTTTTCTTGCAATGTTAATAAGCTGGAAAGTGTTGTGCCTTGTATTTTCTAAAAGAATCTGTGTGGGATTAATATTATACCTTTTTTAAACATTTGCTAAAATTCTCAGTGGAGCCATCTGGGAACTTTATTTATTTTTGGAGTAAGGGTCTTGCTGTGTCACCCAAAGTGGAGTGCAGTGGCACGATCATGGCTCACTGCAGCCTCAACTTCCTAGGCTCAAGCAATCCTCCCAGCTCAGCCTCCCAAGTAGCTAGGACCACAGGCATGCATCACCACAACACCCGACTTATTTTTTATTTTTACTTTTGTAGAGACAGGGTCTTGTCTTGTTGTCCAGGCTGGTCTTGAACTCCTGGTCTCAAGCAATTCTCGCACCTCAGCCTTCCAAAGTGCTGATTACAGGTGTGAGCCACTGCACTCGGTCAGAACTAGATTTCTTTAGCAGACATAGGATTATTCAGATTGTATACTTCTTCTTGTGTCAATTTTGGCAACTTGTGCCTTTTAATAAATTTATCCATTTTATTTAAACTAACTTACTGGCATAGAATTATTCATAATTTTTCCATATTAACCTGCGACCTATCTTTGTAGGGTCTGTAGTGATAACCCTTACCCTACTAAATGTTTTATTCCTAAGATTTTATCAGCAAATTCTCTTTATATATTTTTAAATTAGTCATTCACAAATCATAATAATTTGGTAGTCTCGCTTTCTGATATCATATCTCACTTCACTCTCCTCTTTTATTACACTGACCAGCGACTCAAGAATACTGTTTAATAAAACTGTGATGCTTCCGGAGCATTACCATTAAACATGAGGTGCTCGTGGTCTAAAACACACAGGCGTACATGCACGAACACTCACACATATACACACACTTTCAAATTAAAGAAATAACCTTCTATTTCTTTTATCTAGGGCAGTAGCCAAATCTGGCCCACCACTTGTTTTTGTTATACAATTTTATTGGAACATAGCCACCTCATTTGTTTTTGTATTTTCTACAGCTACTTTTACATGACAATAGCAGAGTTGAGCAGTTGTGACAGAGACTGTGTGGCCCACAAAGCCTAAAATATTTATTATCTGGCCCTTTCCAATTAACAGAAAGGTTAACAGTTTGCTAACTCTCTTGATCTAGAGAATCTTTTACTTTAAATAAAAAATGGATGCTGGCTATTAATCAGATGTCTTCCAAATAATTTTATCACGCTTACATTCAAAATGAGTACAATCAATCAAGGTGTTTATAGTTGAGATTATTTTTGATACATATGACTTAGGATTTTTTCCAGCAATATGTATGGCTGAGTTTGGTCTAACAATTTTCTTTACAATATCTGCTAGCTTTTCAAAAGAAGTGAAGATTTTCCTTCTGAACATTTCTTTTTTTTTTTTTTTTTTTGAGTTGGAGTCTCACTCTGTCACCCAGACTGGAGTGCAGTGGCCACTCCCGGCCACCGCAGCCTCAACCTGCCGGGCTCTGGCGATCCTTCCGTCTCAGCCTTCCAAGTAGCTGGAACTACAGGCGTGCGCTACCATGCCCGGCTAATTTTTGATTATTGTAGAGATGAGGTCTCGCCTGCCCAGGCGGGTCTCGAACCCGCGGGCTCAGGTAATCCATTCACCTCAGCCTCCCAAAGCCGCGGGACTACAGGCTGAGCCACCGAGCCCGGCTGAACGTTTCTTGATCACCGTTATCAAATATAGTATCTTCTCTGAATTCTCAGTGCACTTCAAGCAACTATTACAGCACTTAATCATATCTAAAACATATTAAAGGTATTTAGTTTCAATTCTCCCTCTATTGTCTCAGTGTAAGAAAAATCATGCTAAATGTCTGCTAACCCATCTTCATATACTCCTACAGTAACCAGGAGTGAATTTTGTATTAAGCATTAAATATTTTTAATATCTAATTTAGTATTTTAATGCTTGTTCCTCACCTTAAAACCTGTTAATCAAATTTTAACTTTATTTATGGTGACTATGTACTACCTGTACAATTTTTTAAAAAATCAAATTATTAAAATATATAGTTATCTAAGAACCAAATACCAAAGGTAATTTTACAGATTCACTATTTCAAAGGAAAAGCAGGGACACCTTAATTAATACACCTCAAGGGAAATATGATTTATACAATGTATTACTTACCATATCTTATTCAACACATAAGTTGGATTCACAAACAAAAACTACTAATAAAGTATGCACTGGATAATCCTAGATTGATTTCACAACTATCTAGCTATATCACTTAGGACAAGTTATTTACTCTGTATGGGACTACATTCATCATCTATAAAACAATAAAGGTGATATGATCCTAGAATTCCTTTTAGCAATAATATTCCAAGAATCTAAAAGAATAAATTTATTTTTAATATTAAATTTCACAATGTTCTCAGTCAAACAAGTATTTAATCCTTCTAAATAAAGAAGTAAAGGTGAGGAGAAGTTGTAAATAAAACCCATTCTACCTTGATGAATCTTATTAAGACTTTAAAAAGTTACCTTTGTTTCTGGAAGACATCTTCCTTCCTGCCGATTTCAATGTTTCTTTGTTCCTTTTTTTCCTAGTTGCATTGATTTGCCCTTGACCAGATGCAGAATCAGAGTCAGAAGAGTCAAGTTTGACTTGGCGATGCCTTCTTGACTTGGATGCCTTAAGAGTTAGAAATCCAATTAACCACAATAAATTACAAAATGAATCCAAATGATAGATAACTTAGAGGAAGACAAATTACACAATCAAACTTGAGGAGAGACTTACAGAAATATTTGTCATTATACTACTATTACACTGGTTGGCTTACTATAATGACTTGTGTCATGTTAGTAATCTTTTCCTTTACAGCATGACAAGTTTTTGACAGCTGTCATCACCAGCTACTCATTCCGTGTAAAAAGAAGTTGTTCTGTTATCTGGCATGGATGGGAAATGGAGTAGTAGAAGCAAATACTGTTGAAACCCTATACCTAATAACCTATCCCCATTTCTTCTAATAACTTCATTTCCCTTAGGCATTCGGAGTAGGACTGCTGCATGCCTGACTTCAGGTATGGCCACATGGCTCACACCTGGCCAAAATGAGTTTTACATCCCCACGGCCACTGTGATTTGTTCAAGGTGGGAATGATCTGTATCATAATTAATAGAATGCTGTTTTACAACTGATTAACTATTAGGAAGGAAACATTCTTTTTTGCCATTGAATCTAAAGCTGGGAAAGTGCAAGGCTGAAGCTGTCATGAATAGCATTTGGAGGCAGCGAAAGCAACATAAACAGTAAGAAAGGGGCCAGAGCAGGGGCTTATACCTGCAATCTCAACCCTCTGGGAGGCTGAGGCAGGAGGATTGCTTGAAGCCAGGAGTTTGAGACCAGCCTGGTCAACAAAGCCAAGACCTAATCTCTACAAAAAATCAGCCAGGTATAGTGGCATGTGCATGTAGTCCCAGTTACTTGAGAGGCTGAAGCAAAAGGATTGCCTGAGCCCAGGAAGTCAAGGCTGTGGTAAGCCATGATCATGCCACTCTAGCCTGGGTGACAGAGTGAGACTGACTCAGAGAGAAAAAAAATGAGAAAGTAAGACATTTCTAATGATATCTACGTCTGAAGCCAGCTAACTTAAGCAAAGAGTTTCAGTTCCTATCATGTATGCAGTCAGTACAGGTTTTAACAATTCTTAAAAAGCAACCATGTATAGCTGTTGCTCAGTATCTGTGGGAGATAAGTTCCAGAATCACCCTCAGATACCAAAATCCACAGATGCTCAAGTCCCTGATATAAAATGGCATAGTATTTGCACATAATCTATACATCTCCTCTCATATACTTCAAATCACCTCTAGATTACTTATAAGACAACATAAATGCTATGTAAATAGTTTAATACTACATTGTTAAAAAAATAATGACAAGGAAAAAAGTCTACAGATGTTTGGTAAAGATGTAATTTTTTTTTTCTGAGTATTTTCAACAGTGGTTAGTTGAATCCATGGATGAGGAAACCACAGCTACCGGGGACTAACTGTGTTATATATCAACTATACCTCAACAAATGAAAGAAAATACAGCCATTCAATGACACACACATATAACAATGTATGGAGAATATCAGCCAAGCACGGTAGCTCATGCCTGTAATACCAGAACTTCTGGAGGTCAAGGAAGGAGAACTGCTTGAGTCTAGGAGTTCAAGACAAGTCTAAACAACATAGCAAGATCCTGTCTCTTTTTAAAAAATAAAATAAAATTAGAAGAAAAGAGAACATGATTGTTTAATGATTTGAAAAATTATTTCATGTCTTAAGATATACATTAAACATCAATTAGCACATGATATATAAAAAGTTCTGGCTAAAAAGAATTTGGGATAATTAGTTTATTGTCCTTGGGGATTTCATTCAATAATTAGTTTATACTCAATTTTCTGCAGTGTAGCAAATATATGACGCCTAACTGATCTAGATTCACTTTTTGTTTCTGTATTATTTTTTATCTCTACAACTAGAAAATGATAGTATTCTCCCACAGAAAAACACATTCCTAGGTACCTGAAAAAAAATTCAGAAAAAAGGTGGGATTAAGACATGAATTTATCAGTGCTCCCTTGTGAAACCCCACTAAAATGACAGTAAAAAAATAAAAATGCATCAGCCCACAAAACCAGAGATAAGGGGTAACACCACAATTGTAGACAAAACAACAAAATTTTGTTAGAGGGAAAGCAGAAAAGTAAGCGATAGCTGACTCAACAGAATGAAGAAGGCTGAAACCTACTTACCTGCACTGAAGAAGTTACTATAAAACAAACTGATCCAAGTGGATAAGGAATTGGAGTTATCAGAAATTGAACTCCACTATACTACACCATGTATAGCTGTCCCTTGGTATCTGTGGGAGATAAGTTCCAGTGTTCCACTCCCCAGCATCAAAACTGACCTTCTCTGGTAGAAGATAGGAGGTCTACGCTCTAAAGAGGCTAAATCAGAAAGGCAAGAAGCTTAAAAAACTGCTGCAGCAGAGGAAGGCATTGAGGCTACTCGTGAAAATAGGGAGGTTGAGTGAAGCCTGCATGAGGAATGGTGAGACTCTTAGCTGATTCTCTCGGAGGTTTCCAAAACGTTGGCAGCTGGGATTACTTCCCACCCTCCTCCTCTCCCAGATAACGAGATAAAAGATTGTTCTTAAATGACTGGATAGATCCAAGAAAAACAAACTCAGGGGTTAAAGAAGTTCTATCTCTTAATATGAACCACTCTTAATATGAACAGACATTTAGGGATCTTCAGTCATTTGAAAAAAGGCAACAAAATGAAAGACAGAATTCAAATAAATAGAAAAAAAGGAACTCAGAGAAAATAGGAGGAGCCATCAAAAACTGTACTTAATATCCTTAAAGAGAAAAAGATAAGCCGGGCTCGGTGGCTCAGCCTGTAATCCCGCGCCTTTGGGAGGTTGAGGTGAGTGGATTGCCTGAGCCTGCGGGTTCAAGATCCGCCTGGGCAGCGAGACCTCATCTCTACAATAAATCAAAAAATCAGCCAGGCGTGGTAGTGCATGCCTGTAATTCCGGCTACTTGGAAGGCTGAGGCGGAAGGATCGCCAGAGCCCAGCAGGTCGAGGCTGCGGTGGCCGGGGGCGACCACTGCACTCCAGTCTGGGTGACCGAGTGAGACTCCAACTCAAAAAAAAAAAAGAGAAAAAGATAAATACATCTTCTAAAACGTAAGATAAAAAAAATCCAAAAAACAAGGAAAATTCTTAGCAATGAAAAAAACATGTCAGGAGAAATTTTAAAAACTAAAGTAATGGCACAGAAGATAAAGCTTAAGAAATCTCCCCTGAAAATGAGATAGAGATTGAGAATAGAAAAAATAAAAAAATAAAAGTTTTAAGAAAGACGCGTCAAAGAACACTAACAAAGAACAATACAAAAAATTCCTCAAGCTGGGTGCGGTGGCTCTAGCCTTAATCCCAGCACTTTGGTAGGCCAAGGTGAGAGGATTGCCTGAGCCCAGGGGTTCGAGACCAGACTGGACAACTTGGTGAGACCTCGTCTCTACAATATATAAAGAAATTAGCTGGGCATGGTAGAGCACACCTGTAGTTCAAGCTACTTGGAAGGTTGAGGCGGAAGGATCACCTAAGCCCAGTAGGTTGATGCTGGGGTGGCCGTGAGCATGCCACTACACTCCAGCCTAGGTGACAGAGTGAGACTCCAACTCAAAAAACAAAAAGAAATTTTAAAAATTAAGAAAATTTAAAAATTCGTCAGAACCAAAGGACATGAAATTGAAAGGAAAGCCACCATAAGTGCCAAGGACAATAAGCAAAAAGACCTGTATTAAATTACACTATGTGGTACAATACACGTGGAACTTCAAGACTTCATGATAAAGCAAAAGCCTGGAAGCCTTTCAGGATTGGTAATACTGAAAGCCTGAAGACAATTAAGAAAATGGTATCAGAATTCCACGTAAATATCAGAAGAAACAGCTAAAAGAAAAAGTTGAAGATGTTGCCTCTCAAGGCTGGGAAGCGGAAGGTAGTGCAGCAGGGGACTGCTGGGCTATGAATAGTATTACTTGACTTTTTTTTGGAGTTGGAGTCTCACTCTGTTGCCTAGGCTGGAGTGCAGTGACAAGTTCACAGCCACCCCAGTGTTGACCTGCTGGGTTCAGGTAATCCTTCTGCCTCCGCCTTCCAAGTAGCCAGAAAGACAGGCGCATGCTACCATGCCTGGCTAATTTTTTGATTTATTGTAGAGACGAGGTCTCAACATGTTGCCCAGGCTGGTCTTGAACCTGCAGGCTCAGGCAATCCTCTCGCCTCGGCCTCCCAAAGTGCTAGAATTATAGGCTTGAGCCACCGCACCCAGCCCTATCATTTGACTTTTTAAACCACATACATGTAATTACTTTGATGAAAAACTACAATGTTATCATACAGTGTAATTTAGAAAGCATCCAATTTCCCTTATTAAAGAAACAACTTACCTGAACAACAACTGAAAAGGCCTTTGATTTTATTTTTGCTAATGATTCTGCCCTTTCACATCCCTGGAAGTAAAATAAACAAAGAAAAATAATTAAAACACAGAAACAGTAGGTGAAATTTTAAATACCCAAGTATTTGCTATCGGATGTAAGATTTGAGACAGAGGGTAGGGTAAAAGAAACTTATGCTTACTGTGCACATACTGAGTCCACATAAACCTAAACCACATTCTCTAGAAATGTAGCCGATGTCATGATTACCTATAGCTACAGGTCATTTCATCTAGGATACCAGCAGGACAACATAAATGAAAGCCTGGGTGATCAGGCAGGGCCCTGACTGCCATTCCCTCATCTGCCTGTACTCAGAGATGGCTCCTTGTTTTGCCCACTATTAGCCTTTCCTTTCCCGGTTGAAAACTATTAACACCCTCACTCCCAGCTTATACCTGATGTAGCCTTTCATAAGGTTTCCAGTAGCGAATAGACGAGCTTTTCACAGAACCATGATTCAGAATTTTCTGAAATTTATTATAACACTGACCAAGAGTCATAATGTTAGTACAAAGAATCACAGCCACACATGAAATGACAAGAATCTAACCAAACTACTGCCCCATAGGCATTCATACAGCAAAGTTTTCTTACCTCTGATTTTTGTGACTTTCCTCCCCTCTTTTCTTCTCCATCATTAACTTTGGATTTTAAAGATGGATTCTGAGAGAGCAAAAAAGTTATATATACATATACACATACATATAAATACACATCTAAACAAATATACAATTCAATTAATTACAAATCAATTTCAGAACAGTGAGAATCTATTTATTTTAATTAACTGAAAACTAAAAGATCATTTCACATTATTGTAGCATGATACATACTAGTGGTCCCCAACCGTTTTGGTATCAGAGCCTGGTTTCGTGAAAGGCAATTTTTCAACGGACTGGGGGATAAAGGGGAGGGGATGATTTTGGAATGATTCAAGCACATTACATTTATTGTGCACTTTATTTCTATTATTATATTGTAATATATAATGATATAATTATACAACTCACCATTTTAAAAAAAAGACATAAGTGGTAAATAAATAATGGGTAGAACACGTACAGACTAAAATAAGTGTTAAATTCTGACTTAAAGCCTGCCACCAGATGCAGCTGTATAACTGAAGTACATCAACTCACTTGCCATTCACTAATAGGGCTTTGATATAAGTCTGCAAGCAATTGATTTATTATGATCTCTGTGAAGTCAAACCTAACTGCTAATGTTAATCTGTATTTGCAGTCACTCCCCAGAGCTAGCACCAGTGCCTCAGCTCCAACTCAGATCATCAGGTATTAGATTCCCTTAAAGAGCATGCAACCTAGATACCCTGCATGCACAGTTCATAACAGGGTTTACACTCCTATAAGAATCTGCCTCCGTTAATCTGACAGGAGGCAGAACTTAGGCAGTAATATGAACGATGGGAAGCAGCTACAAATACAGATGAAGCTTTGCTTGTTCATCACTCACATCCTGCTTTGTGGCCTAACAGGTCCTGGGGGTAGGGGACCCCTGGTATATACCACCTGACATTAAGATCACAAGTTTCATTCATCAACAACTCATGTCATGTCGTTTTTTTATTTTTTTGAGCCAGAGTCTCACTCTGTCACCCAGGATGGAGTGCAGTCGCATGTGGCCACCACAGTCCCAATCTGCTGGGCTCAGGCAAGCTTTCCACCTCTGACTTCCAAGTAGCTGGAACTACAGGCATGTGCCAACACACAGGCCTTTTTATTTATTGATTGCAAAGATGAAGTCTCACCAAGGTGCCCAGGCTGGTTTCGAATCCCTGGGCTCAGTCAATCCTCTTGCCTCCACCTCCCAATGTACTGGGGTTACAGGCATGAGTCACTGCACCCAGCTAACCCTTTTAATTAAGAAAACTAGATTGAAGATTTCTGCTGGTGAGACTTGCAAACAGATAAACCACACCAGGCAGGGAATGTGTGACCAAGAAGTACCTGCCCTGTATCAGTGGAGAAACCACCACTAGGTCTAGCCATCTGCAGTCATGCAGAAAAGTGGGACTAGTGTTACCTGACCTTCTGATTTTTAAGAATTGTATGTCTGGAATTTCGGTGAAATCCACAAATATTAAAATGTTGGTAATTCATTCAAATTTTTAAAATAATCTTAGGGTCAACACTGTGCTAAACAAGACAGATCTGTGGCCCAAAGACAGATAGCGTGCAACCCCTAGAAAAGCTAAATTATGAAGATTGCAATAGCGCTGCTGTATAACAGGATTATTTACTCCTCTACAAAAAAATATATATACTCCATTTGCAAGGTTAAGTAACATCATACGAATAAGTAAATTATTTACATGTGCTTAATAAGTAAAGTGGAACTAAAAAAGTAATCCCTCTAAGTCTTAGCTCCATAGGAGTGGAACCACTCAACTAGGCCACTCCACCATGCTCCCCCATAGCTAAGCATTTGTATATATGCAGTGGTGAGGTACCAACAAGCAACCGCATACCTTTCTATCTTCATGCCACTGCTGGTGCTCCAAAACTATGTTCTTAATATTGTCAAAAAAATCATCCTTTATCAAGCTGAGGGCACTGTCTGGCTTGGACTTATCAGCTGAAATTATATGTTTCATGTTCTGATAATGATCATGAACATTCATCATTTCCTAAAAATAAAAAGATGAATTCTGTATTTCAATTTTTGAGAAGAAACTTAAAAGCAAAACCAATATAAAATAAAAGCACCTTCTAAAGTGACTTCAACTTGATAGGGAAAATGAGCATACAAGCAAAACTGGCAGCTTTCCAGAGGCATGGATTCATTGACTTCAATAAAACAAACATTAACTAAGACACACTGTTATGGGGAGACGTCAAGAAAAGATTAATTAGTTAACATAGAATTCCATTCCAGGATATAACAAAAATTATTTGTAGTACAACATATTATTAAATATCACCACTGAAACTTAAGATCATATTTTTATATCATACTGTCGCATAAGAATATTCACATAGTTCTTTAGGCTCTGCTGGAAATTCCTATGAAATGACTCTCTCTCAACTCTTCACAGAAATCCTAAAGCCTGTGTGCCCATCCCACAATCATTACTTCAGTAATAAGATTTAGGATTAGCCTAGGCAACATAGTGAGACCTTGCCTCTACAAAAAAAATTTTAAAATTAGCCAGCCATGGTGATGCCCAGTCATGGTGATATCCACCTGTAGTCCCAGCTACTCGGGAGACTGAGGCAGAATGATCACCTGAGCCCAGGAGCTCGAGGCTGCAGTAAGCAGTAATCATGCCACTGCACTCCAGCCTGGGTGACAGAGTGAAACCCCAACTACAAAAGAAAAGGTAGTGGCTCAGCCTGTAATCCCAGCACTTTGGGAGGCCGAGACGAGTGGATTGCCTGAGTCCGCGAGTTTGAGACCCAGCCGGGCAACTTGGCGAGACCTCGTCTCTACAATAAAGAAAAAATTAGCTGAGTGTGGTAGTACACGCCTGTAGTTCCAGCTACTTGGAAGGCTGAGACGTAAGGATCACCGGAGCCCAGCAGGTCAAGGCTGCAGTGGCCGGTAGCGTGCCACTGCCCTACAGTCTGGGCAACAGAGTGAGTCTCCAACTCAAAAAAAAAAAAAAGAAAAAGATTTAGGATTAAAATAAAGGATGATTTATGAAGCCATTTGTGGTATTATTTATTAATTAGACCTTCCTCACCCAGAAGCCTCTAGCCAATGAGCAGGTCTGTGGGGTAAGGAGAAAGAAAGCACATGCAGGCAGACTTACGAAAACATATAAAACATGGCATAAGAACTTTGCTCTAAGATCAGGAGAGAACTATTTATACTTCCACCATACAAGGACACTGCAACATCTGACTCATCCCAAGTCAGACCACTGAATTCATTTTTAGAGTTTGGTGAGATCAACACCTGTTCAAGAAATCAGAAACTGCTTAGTGGTTGTGAGTGCTCACATATGCAGGATCTGCCATGAGAGAACAGTGTCTACACATGGATAGCCCCAAATTCTTCACAGTGTGTATGGCCGCATGCCCATTATTTCACTCCAATACAGTACAGTGGAAAGATCACTAGCTGGACCTAGTTTTTGCACCTGAGTTCTATCATTTGCTCAGTGTGTGACCATGGGCAAGTCCCTCAATCTGAGAATTATGTTTCACATTAGTACAAAGTGAAGTAATGCCACCCGACCCACAGTTGTAAGTATTAAGCAAGCTTATATGGGTTAAATTATTCTGTATAATATAAAGCACTATACAAAATTAAAGGAGAAGCCAAACATGGTTACGCACACCTGTAATCCTAGCAACTTGTGGGGGGTGAGGCGGGAGGATCACCTGAGCCCAGGAGTTTGAGGTAAGCTCAGGCAACCTAACAAGAAGCCCATTCTTAAAAAAAAAAATTAAAGGAATAAGAAATAAAAGATAGTGCATGGACTCTGGAGCCTTACAGATTTAGACATTCAAATCTAGTGTCTGCACCTCACTGCACCTAACCTTATGCAATCCACTTAGCTTTTCTAAACCCCAATTTCCTTGTTTTTAGAACTGAGAAAATACTATCTTCTCTACAGAGTTATGGCGATGACTAGTGAAATAACATATGTAAAACATATGGCATTGTTCCAGGCACATAGTGAGTACTCAGAACATAATGGCCAATATTATAACTATACAAATGAAGAAATACACAGAAAGAAATAGTCTCAGAATTTCCTCAAGTTTCTACTTAAGTATCAGAAAGTTAAATTAGAAATCGGGTGTTTTGATTCAATATCCTAATCTCTGCATTTTATTATGACTCCTTAACCACAAAACTAGAACAAGTGGCAGAATCATAAACAGAATTCAGATCTTCTAACATGGTGACGTAATAGCAGCTACAGGCAGTAGAAGGAAAATAGAAAAGTATTAAATTTAAGAATTATCAGTGAGATTGGATCACAGGCTATGCTAGGCCAAGTACAGCCAGGAGACTTATTGAGGACCAGGGCTCTCAAAGCAGATATGTGGAAAGCCAGAGATTCTAGATAGAACCAGGAAGCCTTCACACAAATTACTTCATTCCTTAAAGCTTCCAAGTATAAGCATTTCATAGTCTAGCCCTTTTGCCCCCCCCCTTGGTACACCCTAAAAGAGTAGACCTTTGTGCATCATCCTCAGCTTAAAAGAGCTTAAAATGAAAAAGCATGTTTAAAAATATTTACATTCTACCACCAAACTAGTCAGTAGTCAGAAATTATAGCCAACTGAGTTCAAACCATCTTTTCTCATTAAGAGAACACTGATGAGAATAATGTATTGCTGTTCAAAAATGTTCTTTGTCTTTCTCTCCATCATTCACATCAGTATTTCTTGGCAAATTCTTTCCAGTGTCAATAAAAATCTCTCTTCCATTCTTTACAATGGCCATTCCAAGCTTTGTCAACTCTCAGTTCTTGAAACCCCATGGCCCTCTCTTAAAGTTCAGACTATCAGAACTGTTTGCCTTTTACTTCTCATCTACACAAAGAATTATAAAAGTTCAGTCTAACCTCCTTCCTTCATGTTTCAAAGGAGTAAGTATGCTCTGCTCAAGGCTGCTGCACCCACTGGGCTCTCAATCACAGATGCACACACCTCCTCCACAGCAGGTCCCTTGCTCCCTCCCTCTCTTCTGCTCCTTCTAACTGGCTCCTTAATCTAAGCCTGAACACATACTTTAACTCTCTCCAATCAAAAACTTTTCAATGATTCCCCTCTGCTAAAAAGACAAAATACAAATTCCTCCTATTATACAAAGTACTTGGATCACATTTGTTTTTATACATATAATTACTCCCACCTCTTTCTTGCTAAGCTACTAGAGGGCAAAGATACTGGTTCTTGTTATACTTCAACACTCATGTGTTTGTGAATCATACATTTCTAACCCCAGTCCCAGCTCAGACCAATCCCTTGCTGTCCGACAAGCAGGCACTTAGCCATACATAATTGAGCACGGACCTTAGCTGTGTTATTTCCTAATCTAATGTCTCTACATCAGTGTCTTCAACTCTAAATCTGGATTTTAAAAACCTTCTTTAAAAAATAACAATAATTTAAAAACTTTAAAAACACCTATTCTGCAGAAACGTAGAAAGAGAAAAATCTACACAAAACATCTTACATAGTTCACACATTATACTATGTCTTCAGGCATTTTGTAATACTAATTTCCTTGTAATACAGTAATGTTTAACCTTTTGGGGGGCATGAACACCTCTGAGAATCAAGAATAGTTATAGTACTTCATTCTAACAAACTGCCCACATGTATGACATCAATCTTTCATACAATTTAGTGCGGGAAGGAGTACAGAGACCATCTGAGGGTCATCCATGGAACCTAGATTAATAATCCTTGCTCAAAAATAAAGTCACTTTACAGAATAGGCCCAGAGTGCTCTCAAAAATCAACTACAAACTTCATAAATGCAGCTTGACAGGCTGATACTACGAGAACACAGGGGCATCTAGAGAAACATTTGAGCAAATGAAAGATCTGATCTCAGCTGGGTGTGGTGGTTCATGCCTATAATCCTAGCACTTTGGGAGGTAGAGGCAAGAAGTTCTTTTGAGCCAGGAGTTCCAGACCAGCCTAGGCAACATAGCAAGAACTCATGCCTACAAAAATTAAAAATTTTTAAAAAAATAGCCAGGCATAGTGGTGTGTGCCTGTGGTCCCAGCTAATCAGGAGGCTAAGGTAGAAGGATCACCTGAACCCACAAGGTTGAGACAACAGTGAGCCATGATGGTAACACTGCACTCCAGCCTGGGCAACAGAGTCAGACCCCACCTCAAAAAAAAAAAAAAAAAAAAAAGATCTGATCTCTCACTCCTAATAGAGGAAGAGACTAGGAGAAAAAGAATTAGTATTTCCTAAGCATCCACTGTGGGTCATATGCCATACTCAGCACTACAGAGCCATCACCTCATTTTAATTCTCACAACTGGATGATAAAGATTATTATCCTAGTATTCATAAGCAGGAAAATAAGGCTCAAAGAGATCAACAGCTTGACCAATGTGCTCCCCACACCCCCATGCCTCCCCCCTATATATTCTTTTGAAATGCCATTCATTGGAAGGTTGTAATCCTATAGTGAGATTTTGTTTTAACTTCAAGGCAATGCTTTTCTACTCATGTAAAAAGAATGTAATACTATTAATCTGTGCAAAAGATTTTTTTCTTCAGTACCGAACAACTAAAATAAAAAACTAAAACGTATTAGATGGTAAAGCTGTTTTAAGACTGTAAGTCTTATCTATAACTCCTGATTTCAAATTTTTGTTTTAACAAAATAGACTCACTGTTTTCAATGGTGGATTTTTAAGTAAGTGTTATAATAGGAACTTAGGAAATAAATGCATCTTGTTTAAAAAATGTAAAATAAAGTTACTTTAAATTCTTGTTTTATGACCTATTCTATGTCAAATACAAATAGTGGTTTTTAAGAATTGAATTCACATATCCTGAGTCCAATTTCAGGGTTCTATATCTTTCTGCTTTTCACTGTGCTTCAAGATTATAAATCTTGATATACTTAAGGTGTTTTGTTTCTAATATTTTAGAAATATAGCATTTTATGATTGGCTAAAACCATTAGAAAAACTGTCAGTATTCAGTAGACGAAGGTATAACCTCAATATGTAGTTGTCAAGAAACCAATTTTTTTTCATGTCAAGAGTATAAAAACAAATTTACCTCCAATGCATCAGAAGTAATAAGTTTCATCACACGATCACTTGGGTCCTTAAATTCTTCTGTAACTTCAGCTCGCTGAATTTTTCTCTTCATTCTATATGACAGCTATATGATAATGAATGTGTTTTAAAATGGGTATCTCTTGCAGAATATTTTTAAAGTTTTGAAATATTAGTCAGCAGTAAAAATTGTCTATAACTAAACATGGACATAACTGCAAGTGTATATTGGTTGAATATTCATATTCCAAAGACTATTAGACTTCCAAACTGTCACTTTAGATGCCACATCACATGCTTACGAATTCAGGTATGATTCAGAGAAGTTACATAATTTGCCCGCTAATAGCAGGACCAGAACTAGTACTTTTCCAATCTAATATCTCGATTGTCAAAAGATGGAAGAAATAACAACTTTTATTAGAAGTTTCAACACTTCACCAACTGATTTTTTAAAAGTCCTTGTCCTGACTTTCAGTAACCCCCTCCAATGTCTGAGTAAGGGAAGGCATGAGCAAATGCAGATGGCAAATCTAACTTCCTCTCCTAGCAATTTGCTTAATATGTGGCATCAGACAATGCTGCATTTAAAAAGCTAATTTTTTGTTTGCAGAAAAAGCGTAATCAGAATACATTTTCTCCTCACATTTTAAGAAGGCTACAAATCTTGGACACTATCAATACTCATTCCATTTTCTGGAGAGTAAAGTGTTTTATGAACAAGGAAATATAACTGATCATCTTAAAAAACAAATTATTTTAGGCAACATACCAATTTGGGCATTGCTGTAAAATGAAATGCTCTGTCTAGTCGTAGCTTCCTAAAAATAAAAGCTGCATCAAAATGTTGTGCATTTATTAAATCTTGCTGAAATTTTAAAACTTCATCCCAATCTTTCAGGGCAATTCTGATCTGCAACCAGGAAGAATAAAAATGCTGAAGTAAATGCAAATATTTGTATGCAGATGTACCATAATTTTATTTGAATTTTTTTAGAGTCAGGGTCTCACTCTGACACCCAGGCCAGAGTAATGTGGTGTGGATCACTGCAGTCTCAAACTCTTGGGCTCAAGTGATTCTCCTGTCTCAGCTTCCCAAATAGCTGGGACTACAGGCATGCACCACCAGGCCTGGCTAATTTTTTTTATTTTTTGTAGAGACGAGGTCTCTTTATGTTGCTTAGGCTGGTCTCGAACTCCTGGGCTAAAGCAATCCTTTTGTCTCAGCCTCCCAAAATGCTGGGATTACAGGCATGAGCCAGTCACATCCAGCCACATAATTTTAAAATACTGGCACTTATATTTAAATCATATTTAATAATACAATTTTTACTGTAAAAATGTGGCATTTATTTTACATTTCTGCTGGGGAAAAATAACTCACCAAGTATTACCTTTTGTTTTGGTTGACACAGTTGGGTGTTATATAATCCATACAGCAGATACAGAGCACCAACTCTAATCTGGAAGGTATATGGAGGTAAGAAATATCGCCAAGCCAAAGCTAAAGCTTCTTTTGTAAACATGTTCTTCTCTAAATTTCTCATTTTGCCACTAGAAGACAAAGAGAAAATGTATTATGACTCATTAAGTAAATAATGATCAAAAGCCAAAGAAATATATACTTGTTTAGACAGCAGTTGCTAATAACTGGATAGGAGTTCCATACCTGATTCTTTCATAATTCAAGGACAGAGCGAATTTTCTGCTATGTTTCTTACATGGAAACACAGACAACTACTAGATAAATGTGATGCAGTTCCGAAAGTATCAACTTGACTTGCCAAATTGGAGAGCAAGAAAGAGGGGGTGTCAAATTATTACTGGTTAAATATTCAAATATCTAATATTAAAATAAGTATGGTTATGTTACAGACTCCAAAACTGTATGTATTTTAATACATAATAGGCATTTCCTTCAAAACTCTCAGGGATTTGCACCAAACCTCCTCTGTCCTTGGGAAGCCTAGTGAAAAAGTTAGAGAAACAGCACAAAGTAACCCCCACCCTCCAGAGCACTGCAAGCTCATCAGAGGAGAGGTGGAGAGTGGAAATGCAAACACCAGCACACATCCAAAAGTTTTGTCTAAACAGCCACCAGAGCAATAGACTCTCTTGGCAATCAATCTATGAAATAATGTAGGAAATATGTTTTCTGTAGACATAAAGAGTATAATGAATAAACTACCTAAAACTGTTGTGCTGTGCCAAGTTAACCAAAAAATGTTAAAAAAAAATCAGGACCACTAAAAAGTCAATATAACAAGTCTTCTTACCACTTTGAATAAAACAGTGAAGGCACAATTTGTGCTTATTATAAGTAGTTTTCTATGTAAGACCCAAAATCAGTAGATTAAAAAAAAGAACTAATTTTTTTTTTTGAGTTGGAGTCTTACTCTGTCACCCAGACTGGAGTGCCATGGCATGCTCCCGGCCACCGCAGCCTTGACCTGCTGGGCTCTGGTGATCCTTCCGCCTCAGCCTTCCAAAGAGCCGGAACTACAGGTACGGTGCTATCACACCTGGTTCATTTTTTTGATTTATTGTAGAGACAAGGTCTCGCCAAGGTGCCCAGGTGGATCTCAACCCAAGGGCTCAGGCAATCCATTCGCCTCGGCCTCCCAAAGTGCTGGGATTACAGGCTGAGCCACCAAACCCAGCCGAAAAACCTAATTTTTAATAAGACCTTAGCTAAAATAAGTATCTCAAAGTGTGTGATTTAACAGATACAAGTGATTGATACACTATACAAATATAAATATTCAGGTCTTTTAATTTAAAAACAGCAGCAACAAGCAATAAAGACATTAGCCCTACAGCCAGTAAATGGGGTTCTAGTATAACTGGGACCACACTTTGGCTCTTAAAATAATAAACATATTTTAAAAATGCAAAATACCTACTAGAGTATTGGTAACAAAGCAATTTCTAAGGAAAATCCACCATTCTTCTAATCCACCTGCTTCTTTGCTCATTTTAGGCTTTCCATAGTAGCTAAAAACTGGGGTAACCCTAGCAAAATTTCCCTGAAATGCCTTTTCCCAAGAAGTGGTACAGTGGAAGACTATGAATTTTAGAAACAGGCATTTATAAAGGTTCCAATATCTGCTCACCCATCCACTATCCGGGTAACCTTGGAGAAATTAGTTAACCTCTTTAAACCTTAACTTCCTCATCTATAAAACATGGATAATTATACTGCTTTTTTAGAGTTAATAATCCTATGTATTAAATAAATTAAGCTGTAAATTAAGCTATAAATAGCAGTTGCTTATAAATGGATGGGAATTCCACACCTTTAGTAGCCATTTAAAAAAATTAGTTCCTCTCCTCTCATTAATTATACAATAAACAGCTCTTCATCCTCCATTCTTTGCAACTTATAAACTACATGTAATCAGTTTAGAGTGACAGAAAAAAGAGCTTTTACATTTTATTCTGAAAAATATGGAGTTATAATCATAGGTCTCATCCATTCAATTATTTGGCCTTTTCAATATTTTATGTACTATGTGCTATGCTAAAGGCTATACCAGATTCATTCAGTCACTGCCCTCGCAGAGCTCAGTCTAATAGAAGGAAAATTAGGAAGTACTACTAATAATGAATATTTATTGAGCACTTAAGATATATTAGCTCATTTAATCTTCACAACTATATGAGGCATTATCATTGTCTTTATTTTATAAATAGTGAGCCAGTGGGCCTGCATTCAAATTCAGAGTTGGGTTCCATGATCTGTGCCCCTAACCATATCCTATACTTCCTTTTCAACTACACAATTACAATAAAATGCGGTAAGTGGTGAGATAAAATAAGCACAGGTTGTTATGGGGGCAAAAAAAACCCCAAAAACAACAACAACAACAAAAAACCCATGAACACCTTACTTAGTCTACAAGGGCAAAATATGACTTTCCCAAGGAACTACCATTTGTGTTTCATCATGAGTTAAGAAAATCGTGGGCAAGCAAAGGTGGCTGGTGGAAAGCTCCAGGTTTAAGGAACTCGTGTGGAAGGTCAAAAGCAGAAGACACAGCCAGAAAGTGAGTGTGAGGAAGAGACTGGCAAGCGAGGCCGGAGAGATGGGTGGGGGCCAGTGAAGAATGGTCTTGCCAGCCATGTTAAAGGATCCGAGTGTTACCCAAAGACACCGGGCTCCACTACAGGACGGTAAGAAGGGAAGTCATATGCTCAAAGTTGCACTCTAGAAAAACAACTTTGGCTGTGGCAGGAAAAAGTAATTCAATCACGCAGGGTTTTGTCTTTGCTCGTGTGGTTTTTGGGTTTGGGTTTTTTGAGTCGGAGGTCTCATTCTGTCACCCAGGCTGGAGTGCAGTGGCATGATCACGATGCACTGCAGCCTCGACGTCCTGGGCTAAGGAGATCCTCCCGCCTCAGTCTCCCGAGTAAACAGGGCTGCAGGCGTGCACCACTACGCCCACCTAGTTTTATTTTATTTTATTTTATTTTATTTTATTGTAGAGACCAGGTCTCGCTATGTTGCCCAGATTGGTCTCCAACTTCTGGACTCAGGGGATTCTCCCGACTAGGTCTCCTAAAGTGCTGGGATTACAGGCGGGAACCATCACGCCCGGCCTGGTCGTGTGTTTGTTTTTAAACATGGGGTTCTAGGAGAACAACAATTGATAGTGGTTTGTCAGGGCGGAGGCAGTGGGGATGGGGAGGGAAGCAGAGACGCAAATTCGCGAGGAGGCCACAACAGGATGCCATGGATGCCCGATGAGATCGCCCAGGGCAGCGCGTAGCCTGAGCCCTGTGGCGGGTCCAGGCGGGATGGAGGCGGCGTTCGGAGACGGCCGCCTTCTCAGCCCTTCCCACGTGCACCACGGCCGGCGAGGGGGCAACTTTCGAGGGCGGGGAGCGGCCGGGAATGACCGAGAAACACCCACCAGAAGATGGTCCCGAACTTCATGTTCCTCCAGATCTCCGTGAAGTCCTCAAAGCGTACGCTGTCTGTCTCCTGGAAGCGGCTGAGCAGCGCCTCGCAGTCTGTCCGCAAGCCGGAAGGAGTCCCCATGGCTCGGCGGTCCTGGGCTACCACGAGCGGACGGCCAACACTGCGGTGGGTAGCCCAGGAAACCGAGCGCAAACGCCCCGCCCCCACGACGTGACGCACACACGCTCCGTGACGTACTATCCGGCCTCTTTAGTCCCGCCTCCATCCGGGCCATCATTAGTGATCATGATGTATACTGCGAGTGCGTGAGAGCGTGCTGTTCCTTTTCTGACTGAGATCACTTTTACCCAGAGTGTATAGGGTCTACCTTTTAATTCCGAAGATATTTACCTTTCCAGAGTTCCTCAAGCCCAGGAACGATTTAGTTTTCTTTTTCTGCTCTCTTGTGTAACGTGGCTTTACTTTTACTGTCACTCTTCTTTAAAGTGACCCTAGGGTGACATAAGTCAACTTTTGAGCTGGGGAAGAAGAGTCCCAACCCCACCCCACACCTGTAGGAAGAGACTCTGAAGAGGACTTGCTAGATAGATGGGCTACCCTTATTCTCCTTCTGGGTAGTCAAGACACCTTATTGTCTGTACCCATATAATTTGATGCTTAGTGTATGGTGCTCTCGTTGTAACCCTAGAAGCCTTCAACCACTCTGAAAAGAGGAGCCCTATCTCATATCCTCTTATAAACAGCCGCCCTCCCCACCCTCCACCACCCCCTCACCCCACACACACACACTCTATGCCACAATCTAGCACAGTCCTTAGCAGAAAGTACCTACTTGATGTTTTGTTGGCTGGGTTGGCTTTCTGTGCACACTCCACCTCTTAGCTTCCTCCAGGAGCTAGCTATGGAAGAGCATTTTGTACTTTTAGGCATTTTCTCTGATTGCGAGGCATTCTATGACTCTTTAGGAGAAGTATCCTGATATAATAGAAAAGCATTGAACTTTCTGTCTGTAGATAGAGGATCAACTCACTTTACTTTCCTGATCATTAAAAAAAAAAAAAAAAGGAATAGTTTATGAAAACAGAAATTGTATGTGTCATGTGTGAGCTAAGAAGCATAGCAGTTATGTGAACAACTGTGTACCTTCTACCTGTGAAGGAACTAGAACATTACCACTCCTTCACCTCAATCTGTGATTTCCTCCTCTAACTCATTTCTCTGCCTCTACCTTACCTTAATAACAACTGCCTTGAATTTTGTTTCTCTTTGTATATATTTTAACATATGTATAATATGTCTAAACAATTTTTTAGTCGTAATTGTGTTTTAGCATTATGAAAATGGTATTGCAATTTGTAATATGTATTATTTAAGTTGCTTTGTAAATTTAATAAGGTTTCTAAAATTCACTCATGTTATTATTACTCATAGCAGTAATTTGTTCCTTTTCACTGCTATTCAATATTTCATGATGTGACTATACAGTTATCCATTATTTTCTCAACGGAAATGTAACTGGATTCCAGATTTTGTTATTATAAACAATGCTAAATTTTAAACACTTATATTTATATATGTCACCTCTTATTTGTAAGGATGTCAGATAAAATATAAGAAGGTTGATTAAATCTGACTTTTAGATCAACTAAAAAAATTATTGTTTATCTAAAATACAATTTAACTAGTCATTTTATACTTTTTTAAATTTTTTGCTAAATATGACAACTGCGTTTATATATTGCAGGAGTATAGAGTAAATATACCTTGGATTAGGATATATAACTACCATTATCATCATTGTTGAATGCAAATGTTCAAGCTTACATGATAATTCCAAGTTAAGTTTTTAGAGTAGCTAAACTGATTTACACTTCACTAGTATAGTAAGAGAGTGCTTACTTGAGCCATATCATCTCAGGAACTTGGTATCTAAGTGGGGGTCTTTTTTTTTTTTTTTTGGAGTCGGGGTATGACTCTGTGTCCCAGGATAAAGTTCAGTGGCACAATCATGGCTCACCACAGCCTCCACCTCCTGGGCTCTGGCAATCTTTCCTCCTCAGCCTTCCAAGTAGCTGGGAGTAAGGTGCTTGCCACCATGCCTGACTAATTTTTTTATTTTTCGTAGTGGCAAGGTTTCCCTTTGTTGCCTAGGTCTCGAATTCCTGGCCTCAAGCAATCTCCCCACCTCTGACACCCAATGTGCTGGGATTACTGGCATGAGCCATGACACACAGCTTATTTACTATCTTTATGAGGATGCTTTTTATGTATGGAAATTCTCAGTTTGAATGTAGCCAATTTTTAATCCTTTCAAAGTGTTCTTGTATCTTAAGGTAATAAATATTTTCCCTATATTTCATTATAAGTTAAGCTAATACCAATAGTATAACTACTAAATCTTGAATGCTCAATGACAACACAAACTAAGTTTGTTTGTCTTTCATGTTAAGTTCAGTTAATGACAAGATGGAGTGAGGAGAGTTCTGCTCTAAGCAGTCATCTGGGGATCTAGAGTGATGAAGCCTCTGCCGTCTTCAGTGATTGGGCTTTCAAGGTCACCTTGAGCAAAAACATCTAGTCTGTAGACTAGAAAATAAAAAGAGAATGTGGGGCGTTGCATGGAAGATTTTTATGGGCTAGTCCTGGAAATGGTGTGGGTCACTGACCACTGCTGGTCTGCAAACTGTTTATTACCTCTCTATCTCACAAAAGAAATTGAGAATAAGTGTTGGTAAACTTTGTATAGCAGCTTGATAAAGTAATTTTGTATCTGTTGAATCTAATAAAATGTGTTTGATACAAGTTTTAAAATCTGATTTTTCTGATAATTTTATTATAGTTTACAAAAGTAATGGCTTATGACAGATTAGGGGGAAATGGCCTATTACCACAGATAGTTTGAGAAGCACTGGTATACACCATTTCAGTCCCCATCCAATTGTCCAGAACTCAGTCACATGGACCAATCCAGGTGCAAAGGGGACCGGAAAGTGTAGCAACCACTTGCCAGCAATAGTTCCAATCTATGGAAGAGATACACAAATCTTTGCTGGACTATGTCTTAGTCCATTCCTGCTGTTATAAAGAAATACAATAGACTGGGTAATTTATAAACAGAAACTTTATGCTTATGGCTCTGGGGGCTGGGAAGTCCAAGATCTAGGTACCAGCTGATTCAGTGCCTGGTGAGGCCTGCTCTCTACTTTCAAGATGGTACCTTGTTACTGTATCCTCAAATGGTGGAAAAGAAAAGGGGACCTAGCACTTTTATAAGGTTGCTAATCCCATTCATGAGGGCTCTGCCCTCATGATTTAATCATTTCCTAAGATTCCACCCCTTAATTCAACCACATTGACAATTAAGTTTGAACACATGAATTTTGGGTAACATTCAGACCATAGCAGACTGCCAAGAGCTCTGCCTCAATTTTATTCCAAAAGTCTGGTAGTGTTACTTTTCACTTTTCATCTACCATAATCCATCTAAAAATGATTTCTATGTATGCTATGAGTTAAGGATCCAATTTCATGTATTTCCCATATGTATAACCATATGTATGTATATTTATTTTCCATATATATAATTTCCCAACATCTGTTAATTAAATAGTCCATCCTTTCCCAATGATCTGATGTCACTTATATCATATATCACATGCATGGATCATTGCAACCAATATACAACTATATGGCTCTGTACCTGTTGTTGCTAAAAAACAGTATAATATTTCCATTACTGTTGGTATATAGTGACTACCCTGAGCCTCCTCGCTACCCTCAACTCCACCACTTGGGCCACCCAAGCCTCTCCCCTGAAATATCCTAACTTCCTGGCAGTGAAAATGAAATGGTTAAGCCTGGCACAGGAAGAGACTTGCAGTGACTCCTCCAGCTTCCAATCTTTTCCCAGGGTTACTATCTACTTTCAAGACTCTATTCAGATTTTACTCCACTAATACAATACACTAATGACTACAGCTTTTTAAGTAATCATATCTAGGAAGGAAATTTATGTTATCTTATTCTTCAGGAGTATCTTGACTATTCTTAGACTTTTACTTCTCATACGCATTTTAAATTGGACTTGTTAAATTTCTCTAATGGTGTCATTGAAATTTTGATTGAATTACCTTAAATCTGTAAGTCAATTTGGGAAGGAATAACATCTTTATCATATTCTTTCTATCCATAAACATTTCTTTAAGGCACCTCTAGCATGTTTTACAAAGTTTTATAATTTTTTTTCCTGAACATTTTACTTTTCTTTTGTTGGATTTATGTACCTTATGTTTTTGCATGGCTATTGTATTTGGTAACTTTTACTTCCTTACGTTTTTCTAATTGCTTGATTCCAATATATAAAAATGCAATTACATTTTATATTTTGATCTAGTTCTCAGTACCCTTATCAAACTCTTGTTAATTATGATAATTTTTCTATAGATTCTTTGAGATTTTCTACACAGATGATATCAGCAGCTGTGAACACTGATAGTTTGCTTTTCTCCTTCCAAGTCTCTTTCCTTTTATTTCTTTTTCCTCTTACTTCATTTACCTGGTTAAGATCTCCTCCACTCTGTTAAATATAAACATGGGCGAATGGATGTGTGTCTGTTAACCACTGTACCACCAGCACCTACAGGTGCTTGGTACACAGTAGGTGCTCAGTGAACCGTTTGGTGACATTTTCATTTCAGTTGTTTTACTAGAATTTTTATCTGGTTCTTTAAAAATAACTTCATCTATTTATATCCAGTATTTGATGAGTTATTGTCATCATACATTCCTTTATATCTTTAAGTATGGTTTCCTTTGATTCTTGGAATATATTTTTAATGCCTGTGTGGAAGGGGGTTTAAAAAGACATCTACAGTGTCAAAAATTAGGCTAAGCATGTACTCAACCTTTGCACAGTTAAAAAAAAAAGTTCCCTTCCTGGAAACTGGCAACAATACCTGCTGGCTAGGTTAAACTGTTTGACAGCTTTTTTTTTCACTTCTGTGAACCCCGCTAGCATTGCTTGAAAAGTACCCAGGCCTCCAGGATATTGCGGTTTGGCCCACTTGGAAAGTCCCAAAGTGGTTTTGCCCCATTTAAGCAAGCCTCTACAGCTAATGGGGAACCCTTGCTGTGGGACTGACATGTCCAGCAGGCAAATAGCCACCGGCCAGCTCTTGGCTAATAAACCTCTCCTTTTTATAACTTGTACTTTTGGTGTCAGTGTCTGTGAATTAAGCGCTCAGTCCCTATTTCATTTTGGGGTTTGCCCGGGAGATCCGAGAGCTTAATCCCCAGACCCAATCACCAGCTGACCTTGTAGGTCTGCACACCCACGAATCTTAGTGTTCGTCGGGCCTGGTGAGTCTGTGGACCCGCAAACAACTGATTGTCATCTCTGGCAAACTCACAACATCCCCAGAGCCCTCTGAGAGTGAGTCAAGTTCCTGTTCTGTTTGTGTGCACTTTTGGTTGGACCCACAGGAAAGCTAGATGCAGCACTAATTCCTGGGTCCGAGGTCCCAGTGAGATGTCACTGGGTGCTCCGGTATTACCCTTGGGCAGTTAGGTCTGTCTGTTCAGTTTGTGCTATTGTCTTTATTTGTTCAGTGTTAGTCACTGTTGTGTCTGTCATTATTATGGGACAGCAGTACTCTAAGCCTGATACCCCTCTGCAATTGGTTTTATGCCACTTCAAGAATTTCCCAGAAGTGGCACAGTAGTTGGGTTATCAGGTAAACCAAGGAAACCTAACCACCTTTTGTTCCCTTGAATGGCCCACATTTCCTAATTGTAACTGGCCGCCAGAGGGGACCTTCAACCCTGCCATAGTGGGGAAGGTCTGACAGTTCGTCTATGGATGCAACCTGGACCAGATCCTGTATATCACTGCCTGGTACCTCCTGGTAATGCAGCAGCCATCATGAATGAAGAAAGCCAGAAAAAGAAAGCTAATTCTTCTCGTGTTTTAGCCCTACAGGAAACTCCAAAAGCCAAACATCTAGTCCTCCAGAGCCCACTGAAGGACAATTAAATTCCCCCACCCTACTCTACATCTGAGTGGGAGCAGGGGGACCACAAGGTTCTCAGCCCATCACTCACCAGGAGTGGGTCCTCATGTCAACCCCTTTATCCACCTCTTCCCCATGCATCTCCCGAGGGTCCAACCACCCCCAATAAACCAACTAGCCCTGACTTGTCTTCAGGGAACTCAGAACCACACACTTCCACAGTCCTCCCCCTGAGACAGGTCCTGGGACTAGACACGGGAAGTTTGGGAGGCTAGCTCTTTATGGTTTATGTCCCTTTCTCTACTAGTAATCTTTACAACTGGAAGCACCAAAATCTGGCATTCTCTGAAAAACTCAGAGCCTCATAGGCCTTTTAGAAACTATTTTCTTCACCCACCAGCCCACTTGGGATGACTGCCAACAGCTCCTCCAAGTCCTTTTTACTGCAGAAGAAAGAGAACGAATCCATCAGGAGGCAAGGAAATTGGTCCTGGGACGAGATAGCAGACTGGCAGAGTAGGACCATGTGGACCATGTCTTCCCTGCTGAGAGGCCTAATTGGAACCCAAACACCAGTCACGGTAGGGAGTGTCTCACCACCTATCGCTGGACTCCAATGGGGGTCTCCGGGCCACCACCAGGCGGCCCACAAATTTGTCTAAGGTAAATGAGGCAACTCAGGGCCCACAGGAAATCTCCCATGGCTTTTCTGGAATGCCTTATGGAGGCCTATTGGACGTATACACCCATAGAACCAGAGGCTCCAGAAAATTGAAGGGCTTTAGTTATAGCCTTTGTCTCCCAGTTGACCACTGATATGAGAAAGAAATTGCAGAAAACTAAAGGACTTGAAGGGAAAAGTTTATCAGAATTAACTGAAGTAGCCCAGAAGGTCTATAATAGCAGGGACTTGCTTGAAGACCAACAAACCAAAAAGATGGCCAAAGTAGTGGCAGCAACTTTACAGGAAGTTAAACCCAAGCAACCAACAGGGAAAAGAGGAACCAACACCAGGCAAAAAAACTCCACTAGCAAAAAATCCCTGACTGCCTAGCGCATTCGGGCTGTAGAACTCATCCTGGCCCCAGGAAGCAAAAAGCGGGTCCAGGAATTCTTGGGAGCTGTAAAATACTGCCGACTATGGATCCCTAAGTTTGCTGAACTCGCAAAACCCCTCTATGAAATAACCAAGGGATCAGAGGCTAATTTTAAACGGACACCAGAGGGGAACAAAGCTTTCCACGCCCTTAAAAATACCCTGGTCTCAGCTCTGGCCCAGGCCTTGCCGGATATTGACAAATCTTTCCATCTTTATGTGGATGAAAGACGGGGCATCGCCCGGGGGGTCCTAACCCAAAAGCTCGGCCCATGGAACAGGTTGGTTGCCTACCTGTCAAAAAAACTGGACCTGGTAGCCTCGGGCTGGCCGCCCTGCTTGCGGGTTATAGCAGCCATTGCCATGTTAGTAAAGGACTCAGACAAACTAACATTGGGGCAGAATCTGACTGTCATGGCCATGCATGCAATGGAGTCTTTACTCTGAGGGGCCCCTAACAAATGAATGTCAAATGCCCGAATAACCCACTACCAAGTGCTACTTTTAGATCAACCCCGCATCAAGTTCCAGCATACCCCCAGCTTAAACCTTGCAACTTTGCTACCAGAAAAAATCCCACAGGACCGCCGCATTGTTGTTATGAAACAACTGAGTTCCAGAAGCTGCACTGGGACCTAACCGATGTCCCGAGAACAAACCCTGACCTAACACTTTTCTCGTATGGCAGCAGTTTCATCCAGAATGGGGTAAGGTATACAGGGGCAGTGGTGGTCACTCTACAGGGAACTATCTGGGCTGAACCTCTTCCGCAGGGAACATCGGCCCAAAAAAGCAGAACTGATTGCCCTAACCAAGGCCCCAAAAGCAGGTGAAGAAAAAGTTGTCCACATCTACACTGACAGCAGGTACGTGTTTGCAACTGCACATGTTCATGGGACAATTTACAGGGAGCGAGGATTGCTCACCTTAGAGGGGAAAACTGTAAAATTAAAGTGGAGGTCTTAAACCTCCTGGCAGCAATATGGGCCCCCAAACAAGTTGCCATCATCCATTGCCCGGGCCACCAAAAAGGAAACTCAAAAGAGGCAAAAGAAAGTAGAAAAGCAGATCAAGCAGTCAGAGAAGCTGCTTACCGCAGAACCACCTGCCTGCTGTCGCTGCCTCCTCTGGTTCTATGTGAGCCCCAAAATATACAGAAGAGGACTTCCTCACTGCACAAAAGTTGTAGACAACCTCAAACCCAGACGGATGGCTTCAACTTCAGGATGGCAGAACCTTCCTCCCTTGAGTCCTGGGACAACAAATCCTAAGGCAGCTCCACGAAGGTACTCATTTAGGAAGGACAAAACTAACTGAACTTGTGAGAAAAGAATTCTATCTCCCTCATCTGGACCAGCTCACCCAGGAGCTCATTCAAGGCTGTGTGTCATGCCAGCAGACTAATAATGCTAAGGTCAGTGTATCCACCCAAGGGGTCGGAAAAGGGGACTAACCCCCAGGAGACATTGGGAAATAGACTTTACAGAAGTCAAACCTGGGCAATATAAATACAAACACCTACTGGTCTTGGTAGACACCTTCTCGGGATGGGTCGAGGCATTTCCTACAAAAACTGAAACTGCTTCTGTAACAGTAAAGAAACTCTTAAATGACATCATACCAAGATATAGTCTACCTATCTCAATAGGCTCAGATAATGGCCCAGCATTTATTTCTAAACTTACTGAAGGTAGTGCAAAAAACTTGGGGATAAATTGGAACTTACATTGTGCTTATCATCCCCGGAGTTCAGGACAGGTAGAAAGAATAAATCAGACACTTAAAGAGACCTTAACCAAATTAACCCTGGAGACCAGCAAAGGTTGGGTAACACTCCTTCCCTATGCCCTCTTAAGGGTCTACATCAAGGGTCTAGCCCCCTTCGAAATTCTGTTTAGGTGGCCCTCGCCGTTACTTCCAAACATTGGACTGGAAAAAGCACTAGAACTAACCATAATTTGCTTCAGTCACTGCAGGCTCTTCAAAGAGTTCAGCAAACTATCACTAAGACTGTGCAGGCAGCCTTCTGGAAACCAGTTCCGGAACATCCACATGTTCCAGCCCAGTGACCAGGTCTGGATAAAACGATACAAAGCTAAGGCTCTCACCCCAAGGTAGAAAGGGCCCCACATAGTAATCCTTACTACTCCTACGGCCGTCAAAGTCAGCGGTGTCCGCCCCTGGATTCGTCATTCATAAGTAAAGGCAGCCACCACCGCGCCCCCAGAAACATGGAAAGTTGTCAAACTAGTCACTGGAGAAGATCCCCTAAAGATAAGACTTTTGCGGCCCCAGTATCTTAATCATATTCCTTGCATACTTTCCCCAGCTTAACCTGTGTAATCCCTATAACTCCAGGGAACTATTCCTGGGAACTGAGAAATACCGTCACTCGGACCGTAATTGCCACCTACAGAGGAAGAAGGCAGGCTGTCTTTAATTTTGACCTTTGTAAATTACGGCCAGGTCTAACCCTCGGGGGCACATACACTGATGAATATGGCACCTTAGCTTATGAAAAAGGAC
>NW_007257477.1:515329-540247 GCF_000164805.1 Carlito syrichta
CTCAAAAAAGAAAAAAAAAAAAAAAGAGTCAATTATTTGACTCCAGGAACAACTGAAAGGGGGGAATGTGGAAAGGGACTTAAAAAGACATCTACAATGTCAAAAATTAGGCTAAGCATGTACTCAACCTTTAAACAGTTAAAAAAAAAAAAGTTCCCTTCCTGGAAACTGGCAACAGCACTTGCTGGCTAGACTAAGCTGTTTAATGGCTTTTTTCCCGCTTCTGTGAACCCCGCTAGCATTGCTTGAAAAGTACCTAGGCCTCCAGGATGTTGTGGTTTGGCCCACTTGGAAAGTTCCAATGTGGTTTTCCCCCATTTAAGCAAACCCCTACAGCTACTGGGAGCCCCTTGCTGTGGTACTGTCCAGCAGGCAAGTAGCCGCTGGCCCAGCTCTTGGCTACTAAACCTCTCCTTTTTATAACTGGTACTTTTGGTGTCAGTGTCTGTGAATTAAGCACTCGCTTTCTATTTCACCTGCTCTAAAGTCTTTGTTAAGTCTGCCATTGGTGTCCTCTGATAGGTAATTTCTCTTGCATCCTTTTGTTCCTGTGTATGGGTCATATTTTTCTGTTTCTTTTCATATCTCATAAATCATACATTTTTTATGAAAATTGAATACTTTAGATAATTTGTGGTAGTAGTTCTGGGTACTTATTGCTCCCCTTTCCCCGGGAGCTTGTTGGTTTTGTTTACTTGCTTATTTGTTTAGTGATCATGGCTGAACTCATTTAGTGAAGTCTAATTTCAACACAGCATGAAACCTCTTATATTGCTCCTCAGAGATAGCGGCCTTGGCCTTGCACCCAGTCACCCTGGGGTGATAGTGGTTTTACTGTCTCTTGTTTCTTCCCCTGATTTCTCTGTTTAAGCTGTCTGCTTTTTGGGATCCACCCAGCTGTTAGACTTCACTAATTGCTAGCTAATTGCTCTATTGTTTTTGACAATGCCCCAGGGCATAAATTGCTCCACAGTCTAATACAATTAAATGTAGGCTTCTTTGCAGAGGTAGTTTTGGAGTTCAGTCTTGAGGTTTCTAATCCCTGGAGGGCTTTTAACTGTCTCTTCCCCAGCTCTCTCTCTGATAAATTAACTGACCTGCAATTTAGCTTGTAGCTCTTAGGAAGCAACCAGCCTCCTCTTAACTGCTTACAGTCAAAATATCCATTGTTACCTAGAGCCCTTCCAGGTTTCTTTTCCCATACTCTGTTCCAAATAAAGTCATTCCCTCCTAGGGGAGCTTCAGAGTTCTCTGGTTTTAAGGATGCCTCTTCCCCTTGGTGCAGTCTCTGAGCCACTGCTCCAGAGCTGGGAATGGGGACAGTGACCTTCACTCAGAGTGACTCTCCTGCTTTATGAGCAGGGCTCTGGGAGGAGACAGTAGCTTCTGTTTCTCTCAGCCACCTGACCTGACATGGAACTTCCCCCCATGTGTCAGCTGGGATAAAGACAATCATGGTTTCAGCACTCTCAGAGCCTACTGCCCCTGGGATAGAGCCACTGCCCTATGAGTGTCGCCAGAGGGAGGAAAGGAGTTCCCGGTCTCTCCAAACTCCAGGCCACACTCATATGGAATTTAGCCTTTGTAATATGTTAGGGAAGCTGAGAAATGCTGACAGCCTGCCCTTCCAAAGAGGATGTGATAGTCTTTTACTAAGATCTGGGGAGGAGAGGGAGCCCCATAATCTGGACTATACCCACCTGAGTGGAATTTTCCTCACAGGGGAGCCTGCAGGTCATGGCTCAGGTGCCACTAACAGACTATTGCTGTTCTTACCAAGATTTAGTAGAGTTTCTCTCTTTTTTTTTTCTTCCTTTATTTTTTATTTTTTTTGAGTCAGAGTCTCACTATGTCTCCCAGGCTGAAGTGCAGTGGCATGTTCATGGCTACCATAGCCTCGACCTGCTGGGCTCAGGCAATTCTTCTTCTTCAGCCTTCCTAGTAGCTGGGACTAGAAGTGCACACCACCATGCCCAGCTAATTTTTTTATTTATTGTAGAGACAAGGTCTCACCAGGTTGCCCCTGGGCTCAGGCAATCCTCTCGCCTCGGCCTTCCAAAGTGCTGAGATTACAAGCGTGAGCCACCGTACCTGGCTAAGTTTTCTTTCCTTCCTTCCTTCCTTCCTTCCTTCCTTCTTTCCTCCCTTCCTCTCTTCCTCCCTTTATTTTTTTCCCTTTTTTGTGGGAGTGTCACTATGTCGCTCAGGCTAGAGTGCAGTGGCACAAGCATGGCCCACCGCAGCCTCAAACTCCTGGCTCAAGCAATCCTTCAGCCTTAGCCTCCCAAGTAGTTGGGACTACAGACATGCACATCACACCTGGCAAATTTTTAAATCTTTTGTGGGGACGAGGTCTCACTATGTTGCTTGGGCTGGTTTTGAACTCCTGGGCTCAAGTGATCCTCCTGCCTGGGCCTCCTAAAATGCTGGGATTACCGGTATGAGCTACCATGCCAGACCAGTAGAGTTTCTTGAATAAACCTTTCTTCATTTGTTGTATTCTCTTCAGGCAATTTCAAGAAACTTAAAGTGGTTGTTTTCTAAATGTTTCACCAGTTCTACTGGGAGTTTCATTGGGGAGTGAGTCCACAGAACTACTCATGCTGCAATTTTGCTATAAATGCATTTAAAGGCATAACCCCTGTTCTCAAGGTGCTCACCTTCTAGTGTAGAACAATTCACCTCAAGTGTATAGTTTTAGTATCTTAAATACATGAAAGAGTTAAGCACAATGCATCATGGGAACACCTGGGAAAATCTCTTAAGCCAGTCCCTGGGAGGATAACCTTGCTAAAGTAGAAAGGACTGAGTTGTAAAAAGTGAGGAACATTATTAAGGAGGATGAAATGAAAAAGGTACATAGACACAAAGAAAAGACAAGTCCAAAGGCACAGAAAAGATTAGAGGGCACATTAGGAGATTCTATCATTGGAGTAGGGAACGCAATGGAAAGAAGTTGGTAGAATTTAGAAAAATAGGCAGGATATTCCAAGAACTGGAGTGCCTTGTGTTGGGAGACTTTCTCCCTGAATCTCTCAATGTTCCTGCACAGTCTGAGTCTTCTGAGTAAATGGTGACAGGACTGTAACCCTAAAAACAGAGAACTCTAAAGAGACTTAGAGATTTCTCTCCCTTAGAGCCATTTGATTTCATTCCAGGGTGAGAGAGGAAAGTTAAAGGCCTCTTTTCAGAGAAAATCTATTTACATTCCATAGCAATCTTCTGTGAGAGAGGATGAGCAGATATCTCAGCTGCTATATATAAGCGCCATGTCATAATTTGGGGGCTCCTCTCCTGTGGTGCCCTACTACACATACAGGTGAATATCTGGTCCATCAGGAATTTAATTATATATATATATATATATATATTTTTTTTTTTTTTTGAGTCAGAGTCTCACTCTGTCACGGCCACTGCAGCCTCAACCTGCTGAGCTCGTGTGATCCTTCCACCTCATCTTTCCAAGTAGCAGAGATTACCACGTGCACCACCACACCCGGCTAATTTTTGTGATGTATTATAGAGACAAGGTCTTACCTTGTTGTCCAGGCTGGTCTCTGTCTCTTGGCTCAGGAAATCCTTTCACCTCTGCCTCCCAGAGTGCTAGGATTACAGGTGTGAGCCATTGCACTCAACCTAGAATTTTAAATATAGAAATAACAACCATGCCTGGTGTGGTGGCTCATACCTGTAATCCAAGTCTATGTCTGCAAAAAAAAAAAAAAAATCAAAAAGTCTGGTATTGGTGGCACGTGCCCATAGTTGCAGCTTCTCCAGAGGCTGAGGCAGAAGGATCACCTGAGTCCAAGAGGTCAAGGCTGTGGTGAGCTATGATCATGCCACTGCACTGCAGCCTGGGTAACAGAGTAAGAACCCGACTCAAAAAATTAAAAAATAATAAATAAAAATTAATTAATTGATGAAACAACATAGCCACAGTTTTGTTTTAGAAAGATTAGTTTGGCAGTAGTGTAGTATGGTAAGCATGGGGCAGATGAGAGGGGAGAAGAGAGACACCCAGGCAGGAACTGATGAGGTCAGATTTGTGGGCATGTAGAGAAGGAATAATGAAAGAATATCTAGAGCAAACACAAGAGATTTTGTGTCACTGACTGGATATTGGGTAATATTAAGGAAATATTATTACATTTTTAGGTGTGATAATAGTATTGTAGTTATGCCAAAGAAAGAATATATTTTTATTTTTTAGTTTTTGAAAGGAGTCTCACCCTGTCACCCAGGCTGGAGGGTAGTGGCATGCTCCCGGCCAATGTAACCTCGACCTGCTGGGCTCAGACAACCCTTCCGCCTCAGCCTTCCAAGTAGGTGGAACTACAGGAAGGTGCTACCACACCTGGCTAATTTTTTGATTTATTGTAGAGATGGGGGGGGTCTCACCAAGTTGCCCAGGCTGGTCTTGAACCTGTGGGCTCAGGCAATCCTCTCACCTCAGCCACCCAAAGTGCTAGGATTATAGGCCTGAGTCACCGCGCCTGGCTAAAGAATACATTTTTAGAGATAGATACATATATATTTTTAGAGATAGATGAATTCCTTGCAAATGAAATTATGTGATTTCTCGGATTTTTTAATGAATGGATGTGCGTGTGTGTGTGTGTGTGTGTGTGTGTGTGTATGTGTGTGTGTGTGTAGAGGTATAGACAAAAAAAATGCTCACCCATGAGTTGATAATCATTGATCCTGTGCTGCTGTGGGAGACACTGTGATAACCAGATGTCTCAGGACTGAAATATGGACTATCCTGGCCTCTGTAAGTACCACAGAAGATGGTCTTCAACTGTAGTCCTTTTTGGGGGTCTTTCAACTGAAGAAAACTGCCTTACTGAAGGTCGTGTTTCCTGGGGGTAGCCCACATCCAAGGCCCGGCCACTTTAAGGGTGTAAAGTCCCCGCCTTCCCTGCAACTTGGGACAGGTCCAAAGGAAGCTTTCCTGTGCATGCTGAAGGCCTTTGTTGGGACTGCACCTCCACTGCTTCTCCCTCCACCCACTTCTGCTTTTCCCTTCCACGGGTATTGATCCTTAACACACTCACTAATAAATCACATGCAAACTGCATCTCAGGGTCCACTTCCCGTGAACCCAAACTGCAGACACTTCAGCATCATTATGCTATTCTGTTTACTTCTGCACATGTTTAACCTTCCCTAATTACAATTTAAGGAAAGAAAAGGGATAGTCAGAATGGATGTGGTGGGGAAAGGAGTAATGATAAGTGACTGCCAGGGTTCTGGTTTCAGAGACTGAACGGTGCCCTTCATTGAGCAGGGGATGCAGGAAGGGGAGACATGTGGAGGACATAGGAGGAGTTAATTTTTGACATGCCAAATTCGCGGTGCAGGGAGTAGCCTGGGCTGCAGGTATAGATTATCAAGCTGGAGACAGTCTGTGAAAAGGAAAGGTAATAGTGGCTTGGACTTTCTTTTTTGCTTTCTTTCTTTTTTTCGGAGAGAGGGTCTTGCTCTGTCACCTAGGCTGGAGTGTAGTGGCATAATCATAGCTCACTGCAGCCTTACCTTAGCCTCCCAAGTAACTGGGACTACAGGCACGCACCACCTCACCCAGCTAATTTTTCTTTTTGTTTTGCTATATTGCCCAGGCTGGTCTTAAACACCTGGACTCTAAGTGATCCTCTCACCCTGGCCTCTCAAAGTGCTGGGATTACAGGCATGAGCCACTGGACCCAGCCTCAAAGATCTTTAAAAATTAGATTTGACTTCAAGAATCCTAGTTTACTTGTCAGGCTATAAATGGTGTTCCTCAGCTTTTAAAAGGCATTGATCTTTTGTGATACATATGACACCTCCAACCACTCACCCCCACCTGTCCTCCTCTATGGAGAATTGCCAATCTATAACAATTTATTAAGCATCTGCAGTATCAAAACAATTGCAGCATTCTCCTTTAGTGGCACGCCTATAATTAAACACAAACACACACATGCAAGATGACTGAGGCTACAGATCCATTTTTATTAGCAAATGTATTTAAGAAACTTCAACTACTTTTTTTAGTGGACCTTTCTGTGAATTGTTTACAATGAATTTGTCTGAAGGAAACAAATTAAAATAAAATGTAGCGAGCTGTGGATGCTCAGAGGCGAGGCTATTTATTCTAAACAATACCTGGCTTTGTACCTTACAATAAGTTACGCAACCTGAACATATTAATCACAGAGATTAAATGTAAGGCCTCAAGCTTTTTGTGTATTTCGTTAACGCATCTCTCTTCTGGCCAACAAGATTATCTTTTCCCAAAGGATTTTCAATAGCTGCCACACAACAAATTAAAAATAAAACAAACACCAAATCCAAAAACGAAAAGTACCACCTGGGGCAGCTAAAGTGTCAATATACTTAATGAGGCATATCTCAAAGTGCTTCACTTAAAATAAACTAAATCTGTATGTGCTTTAAGGGAAATATATTTATAGAAATAAGCAACTCCTCTACTTTTGACTAGATTAGTAAATAAAGACTCCTTCCTTCCTCCCTTCCCTTTTTGTGAGGCAGGGTCTCACTCTAGGCAGGAGTGCAGTGACATAATCATAGTTCACTGCGGCCTCAAACTCCTGGCTTCAAGCGATCCTCCCAAGAGCTGAGATACAGATGCGTCACCACACCTGCCTAATTTAATTTACAATTTTGTACAGAGGGGTGGTGGGTCTCACTATGTTGCCCAGGTTGGTCTCAAACTCTTGGACTCAAGTCATCCTCCTACCTCTGCTTCCCAAAATGCTGAGATTACAGGTACCTGACACCATGCTCCGCTATTTGAGGACTAATGAAAACATATATACATATTAAAGGCAGTATATGTATAATACACATATGTGTATATATATACATATGCATATATATAATATACATATGCATGTGTATTATACATATGCATACAATTACATAGCTAACCAAGGTCCAATCTGTTGGGAGACCTAAGATATTTTTCTTTTCTTCGAAGGCCAGCTTCACACTCCCAAGCGTTGGCTTGGGAATTCGGGAGGCAGCTCTGCAGTAAGTACCCCCAGGCCCAGTCCCCCACGACCCCGCATCTAGAAAACAGAGTCTGGGGACGAGATCGGCCTCCTGCTGCGACAGGTCACGGAAGCCACGGCCCCGGGATGACCCCCCGCGCCCGCCTCCCACCAATCACGGCCGGCAGCGGCGGCGCCTCCCGCATGTGCTGCCACACGTGCCCCACGGCGCACACGGCGGCCTCGCGCGGGCTGGAGCCCGGGGGCCTCGGGGCCGGGGCCGGGGCTGCGGTGCTGCGCCCGGGCACGTAGCGGGGCGGGGCCTGCGCGCGGCGGGCGGGGCTCGGGGAAGTTTCTCGGGCGCCTCGGGTTTCGCAGGCTCATCATGTAGGCGAGCAGGAGGGGCGCTCGGCCCTGGAGGGCTCTCCCCGCCGGGCTCCGATCCTGCCGCGCTCAGGCACCTGTCTTTCCTCTCTGTGCCGGGATGGAGCCAAGAGCAGGGAATAAAGGGAATTCGATAGTGCACGGAGATCGGGTGTCTGGGCAGCGTCTCGGATCAAGCCGTCCACGACAGGTAAGAATGAAAATGACCACCGAACCTCTGAAAGGTGTGAACGCAACGAAGCGGCAGGAGGCGTTCGTGGGAAGACGGATGGGGAAGTGTGGCTTTTATCTTGCAGGGAGACGCTTGCGTATCACATTCTACAGATTGCACTCATTCTCGGTAAATTTATCTGGGACGACAGGTTCAGCGCTATTTCAAGGCAGGAAAAATGAGCAAAGTGGTTAGTAGGAGACTTTTTAAAAAAGAGCGATAGTTGTTTTCTTTACATTTTTCTTGGTTCCAGCTAGCAGCATGTTTGCAAGGTTTTATTTAACCAAATCTTAATGTTGACCAAAAAAGAAAAGATTTCGTACTCTTTGCAACTTGTTTTAAATATTGCTAACACTAGAATTTTGAACTTTTAGATTAAGTTTCTGCAAAGCCAGTAATTTTCTTTTCAGTGAAAAGGTTTGTGGTAGGAAATCAAGATTTGGAATGGCAATTGTGAGACTTTAAAAACTTAAACATGCCTATTATGCCATTAAATCAAACAGCTCTGGAGAACCTACCATACAGCCTTTTATAGTTTGTTTTCCCTTACACTACCTTGATAATGTGGGTTAATGTCTCCGTAACTAGAGATCTGAATCTGCAGTGCAAATTCCCACTAAAATAGCACGTGGAGACACTTTTATTCATGTCTACTTATGTCCTGCTACTCCTATGTGCTATGTTATCTCATTACTTTCTTTTTTCGAGTCAGAGTCTCACTCTTATTGTCCAGGCTGGAGTACAGTGGCACGATCGTGGCTCACTGCAGCCTCGAACTTCTGGGCTCAGGCAGCCATTCTAGCTCAGCCTCCGAGTAGCTGGGACTTCCAATACGCAGCACCACAACTAGCAAATTTTTTTTATTTTTATTTTTGTAGAGTCAAGGTTTTGCTACATTGCCTCGGCTGGTCTCAAATTCTTGCCTTGGCCTCTCAAGGTGTTGGGATTACAGGTGTGAGCCACCTTGCCTGGCCTCATGTTACTTTCCAGTGACACCCGACCCTCAGTTATCCACACCCCCATTGCTTTCTCCTGTTTGCTAAACAGTTAACAATGGGGGAAAGGGTATGTTCTACTGGACTAGCTTGCCCTGTGGTACTCTGAAGTCACTGGTGGATAGCTCAAAAGCTCTGAACCTTAGGTCACCTCACCAAGACTTGTCTACAAAATGAGACACCAACACTACTTCATAGGATTTTTATTAAGACTGAGATAACATGCAAATACTCAGCTCAGACTAGCATACAGTACTCAACAGTTGGTAGATTCATCTTATTTCTGAATCAGAGTCTCATTTTATTGTCCTGGCTCGAGTGCAGTGGCTCGATCATGGCTCATGACTCCTGGACTCGAGAGATCCTCCTGCATCAGCCTCCCAAGTAGCTGGGACTATAGTTGTGTGCCACTGCCCTTGGCTAATTTCTTGATCTCATGTAGAGACATGGTTTCACTATGTTGCCCAGGCTGGTCTTGAGCTCCTGGGCTCAAAGTCCTCCCACTTTGGCATCCCAAAGTGCTGGGATTACAGGCGTGAGCCACTGGCATAGCCCCGTTCGATTCATTTTAATTGCTAATCTGAGCATTGTCCTAGCAGAAGCAGGCTCTCGGGAGAACTTTGTTCAGTTCTAAGCTTGTGAGGCTTAGAACAGATGAAAATATGCTAACCTCCTTGACCGTATTTTTGCAGGGTGACAGTACATTCATTTACAGCAGTACCAGAGAAGGTAGGAATATAGGCATGTATGGGGAGGGGAGAGAAATATTAAGGAGAACAGTTATTATAGAATTATGCTTGCTAAAGTGGGCTTGTACTCCTGGGATAAACATAGTATAGAGAAATTTGTGATGGCGCACCGAACTGGGAAGGAAGGACTGCTTCTATTCAGTAGCTTAGAGCACTTCTAGGTGGCTTTTCTGAGTAACTGAGCAGTGGGTGCTTGTTTTCTTCCAGCTCTACTGTCCTTTATCATTTATCAAATGATTTTCCAAGACTCCTGGCCATTACATAATCTGCTCATTTACTAATATTGGAAAACTATACATAACGTTTAGTTTTCAACTGAAGCTAACTTGCTAAGCATAGTTTCTGATTTTGTGACCTGGGAATATTAAGCAATTTACTATTTTTGTATTATTATTGAGTTGGAGTCTCACTGTCGCCCAGGCTGGAGTGCAGTGGCACGCTCATGGCCACCCATGTCGACCTACTGGGCTCTGGTGATCCTTTCACCTCAGCCTTCCAAGTAGCCAGAACTACAGGTGCATTCTATCATGCCTGGCTAATTTTTTTGATTTATTGTAGAGACGAGTTGCCCGGGCTGGTCTCAAATCCACAGGCTCAGGCAATCCACTTACCTCGGCCTAAATGCTGGGATTACAGGCTGAGCCCACCAAGGCCGGCCTAAACAATTTATTCTAAAATACCACCTCTATCTGTACCTGAATGTTGAAGCACTTTGAATTGTATTTGTGATTTAAGTACACCTGTGCTCCCCAAATTTTGTATTGAATCTAGTAATGCCCCCAAATTTTCATGTAATTGTAATCACTGTTCTTAAGTTACAAATGGCTGCCTAAGAGATTGCTCACCTGGTTTTGTTCAGGATACAAACCTCAGAGCACCCAAGGCTCTCCCTGCCCGTGTAACTTATCCATAAAAATAATTTTCTGCTATCTCTAAGTGTGGGGATTCATGGTGATTTTTTTGTTGTTCTTATATCTTTCTATATTGTCTGGTTCTTAAAAATGAGAATGTATCTTTCTCTCATGATTATAAAAGAAATATAGCTATTTCAAAAAAGAAAAATACAGGAGAAAAATAAAACTATTAAAAATTTAATATAGTATTAAAAAAACAAACTAAGGTCTGTTGTAAGTTTGATTTTAGAGTCTTAAGTTTAAATTTCTTTGGTTTGCTATCTATTATTTTTAGGGCTTAAACAAATCACTTATAGAGTGAAGTCTAAATTTATTCATCTGTTAATGGGAACAGATTAGAAATCTTCAGAGGGAACTCTAGCCTTTACAACACGATGTGACTATAATATCCAGAATTTGCTTCACTCATTCCATTTATATTTTAAAAATATTACATTTTTTTTCCCTTGAAGCAGAGTCTTCACTCTCCAGCCCAGGCTGGAGTGCAGTGCCATGATCTTGGCTTACCACAGCCTCGACCTTTTGGGTTCTGGTGATCCTTCCACCTCATGCCTGGCTAATTTTTTGTAGAGACATGGTCTTGCTACATTGACCAGGCTAGTCTTGAACTCCTGGGCTCAACCAGTGATCCTGCCTTGGCCTCTGAAAGTGCTGGCGATATTACAAATTTTGTGTTTTACCATTTAGATTTAGAAATTTATAAATGACAAGTTTCTTTTCTAAAAATATACTCTTTACAATGGAATATTATGGTTGTTATTAAACATGACACGTAGGGACTCAACATATATTAAGATGATGGCAATAAAATAAATGTAGAAATAATCAGTACTAACATAATTTTCATCAAGTATACTTCAATTGTTGGTAAACAATTTTATGAGTTAGAGGTGTTGATGCAAATATTATTTAAACATAAAGGCTGATAAAAGGGGCCTGGTCCACAGAAGATGTTTATTTGATGTAACAAAACAATACAGTTAGTGTTAGATCCAACCACAAAGAGCAAAAGGAATGAAAAATTTGTACAATGTACATAGAAAAACAAGATGTTTACTGTGACAACTATATATTCCTAAAATAACGCTGCTAAAATTACTCAATTATTGAAATCTACATGAAAAAAGAAGGATGTTAATAGCGACAAAGTGCATAAAATCAAATATATTTTGAGGAAATCAACATACTAGGCAATTTTGCTAACGATGCATGATTTTTTTTTCCTTGTTTACAGTCTGCTCAAAATATCTTTATACCAACAGGGTAGGCAGAACATTTAGGTTTAATATCAATTACACAATATTAGCATAAACTTCCACAACTACATAGGGTATTGTTTTCTTTTGAGCTGGCAAAGTGACTATAGAAACATCAAGTGATTTCTCTGAATTGAGAATTTTATCCAAATAAATGCCACATACCTTCCAGATATATGCAATATCTTTCTATATCATGTAAATGGCTTTACCCATTTAAATAATAAACCGTACAGCATTTAAGAATCATTATTATATGATTAACAATGTCATGTTTCAGGTTTAACAATTTCATAGGCCAAAAAAAATTTCTTCTTAAAAACTAGTTTTATAAACGCAGAATATATTCCATGAATAACTGCTGGTATTTTTTAAGAAAATATATTGTGCAATTGTGGCTACCATGTACTGCTGGCAAAGCATTACTGTTTATGTAAAATGTGAAAAAAACAGAGTAAAAATTTTTCAACTGTAATCATGATGAAGGGTTACTGCATTCTTTAAAAAATTATATTGGCATCTTATTAAAAATAATTCGAGAAAGGGACAAACTCCCTAGCCAAAAATAAATAAATAAAAAGGTGCATTTCTTAAATGATGCTACTGCAATGCAATGGTTTAAATACCAAAAAACTGTGAAAGTGAACTGTCTGTGATCTGGCATTAAAGAAGATACCAAAAAATAGCATTAATGTAAATTAAGTAGAAAGGGGATCACAATTGAACTAACCAAGTTTGTGCAGTATTGTAGCCAGGCTTCTAAAATTAGATATAGAAAATATAAATAGACTGCTTTAGGTAATGAGCCACCAGTGTCCGAAAAAAAGGAATGAAATTATGAAAAAGCTCAGTTAACTTGATCCAAAGCTCTGAGTAATTCTTCACCCTGCAGTAGGTTTCTGCTGCCTTGTATAGGAGCATTAACTTCACAATCATAACTGGTCAGCTGTGGTAATCCACTCTCATCCATTGATTGCCCCAGCAGTCTACATGCTAAATCTGAAAAACAAAGAGATACCTAAGTATTCATTCATCTAGTCAATGAATATTTATTAAATACCCACTATGTGCCAGGGATTGTGGAAAATAAAGCAAACACATTTCTGGAAGGGTTTTTAGTCTATCCACTAAAGCCACGCAAACAAGTAAGTGCAAGCAAGTGTTACTGGTACTAAGTCAGAAGTGTTTACAGGATACAGTAAAGACACAAAGAAGTGATAATTTAGAAAAAGGCACAAATCGGCCGGGTGCAGTGGCTCACTCCTATAATCCTAGTGCTTTGGGAGGCCAAGGAGGGAGAATCACAGGTCAGGAGTTTGAAACAAGCCTGGGCAACACAGCCAGACCCCATCTCTACAAAAAGTACAAAAAATTAGCCAGCTATGGTGGTACACGCATGTAGTCTCAGCTACTTGGGAGGCTGAGGTGGGAGGATTACTTGAGCCCAGAGACTTGAGACTGCAGTGAGTATCATCACACCACTGCATTCCACTGTGGGCAATAGAGCAAGATCCTGTCTCAAAACAAAAAAGAAAAAAAGCGTCACAATTCACAAGTTTCAGTTCCTATCAGTATTGATAGCACATAGACATAGAAAGATAATTACTAAAAATGAAAGTTCCATCTTGAAATATTTATCCCTTTATTAAGGCCATTATGTTGAAATGCTATTTCACTTTTTAATCTTGCCAAGGAACAAAAGTCATTCTCACTTGGAGTAAAGCTCCTAGATTAAAAAAAAAAAAAAAAGTTTCATATATTTTAATTGTCATTGTGATGTTCAAGGGCAGAAAGAATAAACTGACCAGAAGGTATTAAAATAATTGTCTTTTGCTCCATTCCGTTTTGTTCACTAGATTTGCATCCTTTTACGCGTTTCCAAGAGAGTGATGTAGTAGTTGCACGATCATCTGGTTGCTGTAATAATGTTCCCTAAAAACAGTACAGTTATTTCAAGCTTGGTATGTTGAATTTTTTTAGTCAAAAACTTTGAAATCAGTTTAGTTTGATAACATTATAGGCAATTTCTTAAATACTGTCTTACATTATTTTTAATTATTTTGCTTAATATTATGGTAATTTGCCATCCATTATGGCAAAGTACTTTCCAGTTAATTTGGTCTGAAGATGTCAGAATGTATACATCACCATCGACTTATCCCAAAATATTGTAGTTCTGTTAATAAGGGAAAATAACTTTAAGGGAAGACAATGAGACTGGTGGTGATACTGAGAATGCATTTGCTTCTTACTCAAAATACATCTCAAGTGTTTGGAAATTTTACACCAAGAATGTATGTAGTATTTGGAAGAAACAAGGAATTTTATATATATATAATTGGAAATAGCACATTAGCTAGAAAAACAAACCTACTACTGTGAAACTTACAATTCCTACTGCTTGAAAAAGTGAACCATCATGTTCCATTTTTCGCTTTCTCTGAGCATTCTGCAAAGCTAGTATCTTTGGATTTAGTTCTTCCTCAGGAATGGTAGTTCTAAAAAAGAAAAAACAACACTCTAAGTAATAATATGCCCGTCTTATTATTTTTAAAAACATCTGAGTTCTTTAAAAAAATACATAATTCATTAGTTTTCCAATATTAAGAATTATAATACCAGGGGTGCCAACAAAAAGTATACACATTTAAAGAGATGTTATCTATGTATTACTTTTAGTTTGCCAAATTCAGAAGCATCTGGACACTGATGGTAACCACTTTGAGCACCTCTTCTAATTGCAGAAGTCAAATCTGACTTGTATTCATCTTTTGTTATCAGTACATATTGAGTATTACAATTTTAATAGTTTTTTTTTCCTTTCTTAAAATCTGTATACATTTTTCTGGCATGCTCTGTATATATGAGAACTTTCCTGACTACTAAAGTTTATTACCTTAAAAGCCAAAGCTTAATTTTAAAAAATTTTCCAAACTATGTATACCTCTATTTAATAAAATAGAGCCAAACAGAACCTGAACTAAATTGATATTACTGTAGGGTCAAAAACAGTTAAGTATTGGCCTTTTATGCCACCTAATATAATAATATGCTGATATTATTGGGACTAGTAAAATATAGGATCAATTTCATATTTGCATAGCGTTTTCCACTGTCAAATATTTCAAGTTCATTTTAACCTCACCCCAGTTTCCAAGATACACAAGACAGGTACATCATACCCATTTTATAAATGAGAAACCTGAGACTTGTTACAAAACTTTCTTAAAGTCTCACTGCTAGTTAGTTGCAGATATGAAGGTCACTCTAGGTATACTTACCTCCCCTCCCTTCTCTTCTTCTTTCAACTATAATATTTTGCCCTAAGTATTAATCTGGTTTTCAAACCTGAACTATCTGTATCAAAAATTATTATTAAATAGCAAAGAACTGCTATAATGAGTCAAGCACATTAGTTAGTAATCATAATGGCTCCTTGCTCTATTCCAGATAGCTGAGACTGCCAAATAGGTACGTGATATCATACTGTTTTCCTATATGTTGTTTTATTTTGTTTTTTAAAATTCTGTAAAACCTCTATAATCTTTATGAAATGTAACTTTATGAAGTCTGTCATGAAAATATCACCTTAGTAGTAGTACTTTTAATAGTAATCCTTGCTCTAAAGCTGTAAATCTGAGTTTACTGTGTAGCACTTTGATTTTGCAAATAGTTTCTGAGAGGTGAGGAAAAAAAACTTCCATGTATTTTTGAAAGTTTCTCTCTTAAAGGTGTTTACTGCATGCTAAACAGAATTTTAAAACAAAGTAAAATGAGAAAGTTGTTCAGAAAACTGTATATCTCATCCTCTGTAGCTAATAGTAATAAACTAAAGGTTACTGTCATTTATATTACTGTATTCATGCATCTATCAGTCCAACAATGATTTATTGAGAAAGTACTACATGTTAGGTCCTGAGCTAAGCATTAATATCACTAAAATGCCCAAGACACTGTCCCTGCCCTAGTGGAGCTCAGAGTGTTAAGTCAGTTAGTGGTTGCGTATGGTGGTTCACACCTATAATCCCAGCATTTTGGGAGGCCGAGGCAGGAGGACTGTTGGAGCACATGAATTCAAGACCAGCTTAGGCAACATTTTGTTTCTACAAAAAGTCAAAAAATTAGCTGGGTGTGGGTGGCGCATGCCTGTAGTTCCAGCTTCTTGGGAGGCTGAGGTAGAAGGATCACCTGAGCCTAGGAGGTCGAGGCTGTAGTGAGCCGTGATCATACCACTGCCCTCCAGCCTGGGCGATAGAGTGAGACCCTGACTAAAAAAAAAAATAAAGTCAGTTAGTGACATAGTAACTTATAAATAATGTAAAGTACTTCCGAGTTAATCTAAAACCCTAAGATCTTTTCCTAGCTCAGGGAAAAGACCTCTCCCAGCACTCTCGGTCAAGGTGGTGATGCCAGGCAGGGAAAAGCCATGTGCCCTAGCTATGGCAGTGGTTCTTTCCTATTGATATTGAAATCTGGCTCAGTCTAGACACAGTAGAGAAGGAATCATTTCTTTTCTTCATGCACTGACTTGCTAAAACTTCTCTCTTCTAGCTAAAATTTAAAATGTGTTAAATCCCATTATAAATTATAAACAGAAGGTATAACTTAAAATATGTCTTTGTTTGTTCAAACTAACTCCACAGGAACAATGTCATATATCATGTTCAGATTCTCGGTGTATACCTAAATAAACCTACTTAGCTTATAATCTAGCTGATATATAATGAAAAATAAAAGTAACTTTAATACAAGGAACTTACATAACAACATTTAAAAAGGCTTGTAAATACTTATATTGACCACTGAGGACTACAGTCCATCAGGCTCAATTTGGAATGGGCAACTGGAAATACCCCTGAAGTAGAAAGGCTTTTCTTCAGTTAAGCTTTAAAAAGGGCTCCAAGTAAAGGTAGTTAACTAGTCCGATTTAAACAACTACAAGAAATATGTCTGAGCCAACTCTTACACATTTATAGAAATCACTGGGTGGATTTTATTTTTAAAGGTATTAGAAGATCCTCCTACATTTAGATAGCTAATGATTATTTTATAGAAAATAAATATGCAAGCTAAGTTAGAAATCGTTTTTTGGGTGCTTGTTTTAAGCTCAGAGTTTTGTATGCCAATTTATGATTTTTAAGCATATAGATCAGAAAGTTTGCTGTTTGTTTAGAAATCATTTACCATCATACACATTTTCCTCAAAAATAATAAAAGAACTGTAACTTAAATGTTACATATAAATACCTTTGACTCAAAGCGACAGATAACACGTTCGGGCTCCTTGGATGAGATTTTTCTGTCTGTTCTATGACTCCTTTTCCTGCTCTGTTTGGTGAGGCTGTCCGACTTTGGGTATCACTATATGGTGACATTGTGGCACTAGTAGCTTCTTTATGTACGTGGGTAGGAGATGGAGATGCAATCAATATTTTAACATCTTCCATACCATCTTTTGCCACTGTTTTTAATTCATCGGTGGTGGCAGTGGTAGTTGTGGCATTAACAGTAGGTTCCTGTATTTGAGTCTGCTGGAATACTGAAATTGTGCTTGGAGGACTTGCGCTTTGAGGGCTTGCAGAACTGCTTTCTAATGGTGACAACTGATCGAAGGAACGTAACTGGAAGTCATCATCCATTGGGATGTAGGGGGCTAACATTTCCAAGTCTAAATCCGTATCCTTAAAATAACAAGTACATAAGTTTTTTACAATGGCTATGCCTTGTAAATAAAAAACAAGTTAAATCCAAAGTCACTTCAGACAAAAAATTAGTAAAATGTAATATAAAATAAACAAGTTCATTTACCTGAGTAGAAAATGGGTTCTTTGCTTCTGTGTCTTCAGCAAAAAGTTTTTCTACTAATTCCAACTTGAATTCATTGACCATATCACTATCCACATAAAAACAATATTCACTGGGACTGTTAGGCTGGAAAAGAATTACATGTGTTTACTTTTCCCTGAAAAAGCCTCCATTTATTTTGTTAGTTGTTAGAATTTTCAAACCAGATCTCATAAAACACACAAAGTCCATCTTGTTTATCAAATTTTAACTAGTGAGAAGCCATACTTTTTTGTACTTGTAATACTATATATAGCATATGTATTACATATATATATCTGACTGTGTAATATAACATCACTTAGAAAATTAAGGCCAGGAGTGGTAGCTCACACCTGTAATCCCAGTACTTTGAGAGGCCAAGGCAGAAGGATCACTTGAGACTAGGTGTAAATTAAAAGATACTCATCTGTTTATTCTACAGAATAGAAGTTACTTAGTAATTCAAATCCCATAATGGTGCCTAACTGACCAATTAACTAGGTGACATGTCATTAGAATTTACCTTTGAACTGTTCATCACTCCTGTAATGACCAACCTAAAAAACTCACAGCTGCTTCCGGGCAGTGGGGGCAAAGACTTAATTAAGTTCTTTGACCTGTATATACCTTAACAGATGTACAGTACTATTACATTAGGAGTCTGGGGCAAGAATTCTAACCAAAAAACTACGGCAATATCTTCTAAGCATAACATTTTGCTTCCCTCATTCTAACATTTTTGCTAAATTTACTTTTGTAAAAACAAAATGAAACAATTTCTGTTAGGTAAATTAGCTAATCAGAGTATAGGATATATTCATCAGAGGGTATGAGATGTCAAATCTTCTATTTAGCTTGTCAGTTTTAATCAATACATAGTTAATGTAGAATTACTTACCACTTTTATTAAGGCTTATTTGTGCCTCATTTATCAAGCTATAATGTTCAGATCTAAGCTACCCTACCTACTACTCCTGAGTATATGAGATGCAGGAAGCTCTGAAAAAGAACTATTCTAGAGTCAGAAAAAGAGCCCTATGTGATTACCTCTAGTCTTGGCCAGCCTCGACTTTTTTTATAAAGACTATTTTTTATTGTGTTTATAGGGCATTAAAATACCAAGATAGATCCAGAATAAAAAAAGACTAGTTATTAAGTATTTATTCTGGTAAGACCTAATATTTTCATGTTATACTTATCCAAAATTTCAAAATAGTGATGGAAATTGGACCAGACTGGGCAAAGAATTTACAAGGTCTTTTCCCATGACAATTCTCCAACTTAAAAGTATAGGCTGGCGCTACCTTGAGCATACAAATAGTACTATTCTCTTTAGATGCCCAAATTCAACTTTTTTTGTCTTATTGATATAAATAATAGAGAAACAATCTAAGTTTCACCTTTTGGTTTATATTATACCAGTTTCTCCCCATGTTCTTTTGTTTGTTTGTTTCTGAGTTGAAGGGTCTGACTCTGTCACCCAGGCTGGAGTGCAGTGGTGCAATCATAGCTTACCACAGCCTCAAACTCCTGGGCTCAAATGACCTTCCTGCCTCAGTCTCCCAAGTAGCTGGGACTACAGGCACATGCCACCACACCTAATTTTTTGATTTTTTGTAGAAATGAGATCTCACTATATTGCCTAGTCTTGAACTACTGGGTTCAATCAATCCTCTGGCCTCGGTCTCAAGTGCTGGGATGAAAGGTATGAGCCATTACACCTAGCCCCCTGACTATCTTTGAGCATAAAACACATGCAGAAGTCTATGGCTAATTACTTTTGCAGTAATGTTAAAGTGCTAAAATTCACACACACACACACAAATGTGACATGTGGTTCACACTAAAGTTTGAATGTTAAAATCTGAAAGTTGTACTTTAGTTATTGTATCTTGACACCTACCTCAGGTGAACTTTGTCTAGTGCTTCCATCAGAAGGACTGGCTGGTTGATCTTGAATCTGGGGCATGGTAAAGGAAAGATCCAGTGACTCTGGATTTGGTTCTAATTTTAATGCAACTTCTTGATTAAGTGCAGGGTCAGCACTACTTCGAAGTGGCTTTGGAGTTTCAGAGGCAGGTAATGGAGACATTGCCAGATTTATATTCTGTAATTTTTCATTGGATGAGGGAAGCATTACATCATTATATAATGGAACTTCCTCAAGTTGTTGGTCATCCGTTTCTGTGTCTGGGGGAAAAAAATTAGTCAATCTAATGTATATAAGGATTTTATCATACAAAAATTTACGCTTCTTTTAACAAAAGGTTTGTCTAATTCATCAAACAACGTTACCAAATTTTCCTTCATCAGAAAGTTTACAGATCCTATGCTATAGTTATAAGTCTGCGTTATCTTTCTAATCCATTATTAATAATTCCTATTCATTTATATGGCATAAAAGACCTATAATTCCAACCTTTTTATAAATCAAAATTTAACCTATCTTAAAATTACAGTTTTTATTTTCCATATTTCATGTTGTGGTATGACTGCTTACTTATCCTTTAATGCAACTGTACCTTATTTCCACATAACATTGCTAAATTGTGGAGAAATTTTGACAGCAGGATACAGAGTTAGCAGAGTAGCTAGTAAGAATTTATGCAGGAAGAAGAAATACTGTCCGTCCTATAAAGGCGTGACTGTTGTTCCCTGTCCTTGGACATGTAAGAACTGTGGACATGGAGAAGTCTGGGGCCAGCTTGTGGTAAGACCTAATATTTTCATGTTATACTTACCCAAAATTTCAAAATAGTGATGGAAATTGGACTAGATTGGGCAAAGAATTTACAAGGCCTTTTCCCATGACAATTCTCCAACTCAAAAGTATAGGCTGGCGCTACCTTGAGCATACAGGTAGTACTATTCTCTTTAGATGCCCAAATTCAACTTTTTTTGTCCTATTGATATAAATAATAGGCCAAGATCAACCATCCCACATAGAAAAAAATTTAATAAATACTGTAAAGACACTTTGAAGCACAATTTTCAGCAATGTTTAAAAAGCAAGTTAAAAAACATTAACATTCTATAACAGGGGCAAAAATACTTAAGCACAGAAGCTCATGCCTGTAATCCCAGGACTTTGGGAGGCTGGGCCAGGAGAACCACTTGAGACCAGGAGTTCAAGACCAGCCTGGGGAACACAGTGAGACCTCATCTCTATGAACAATTTTGAAAAACTAGCTGAATGAGTGGTGAGCACTTGTAGTCTCCCCTTAAGAGGCTGAGGCAGGAGGATTGCTTGAGCTCAAGAGTTCAAGGCTGCTAAGATCATGCCACTGCATTCTAACATGAGTGACACACTGACACCCTGACTCTTTTAAAAAAGGAAGAAATGGGACTTTTATCATCAGGTACAGTTTAAGAGATTAACTAAATACTCACCATTGCTGCCAAAATCTAAAGATATGATTGTGTCTCCAGCGGCTGGGGCCAGCAAAGTTAAAGCATCAGGTTCCTTCTTAAGTTTATCAAAGAGGCTACTTGTATCTTCTGATTCAACTTTGGTGAATAGCTGAGTCATTTTCATATCTGAAGTTTCAACTGGTTTAAGGACACATTCTGTTTGTTGAAGGGAGAAAATCAAGTCGTGCTGAATAATACCACTGTCAAAAAAAGAGAAATTAGTAATTTATAAATGAGCAGCTGACATGACAGGGAGGGGGACTGGACTGTGAAATAACCTTGTCCCTTAAAAAAACTGTGCTTTTTAAAAAAGAACATTTTAAGATTCCTTGAGATCTATGATCTCTCATGCATACTTTGTAACATTTAGGGTTTTAAAATGCCAATATGAAGTAAAGACCTAATAAAATTCACAGTACAAGATAAACTTTTGGGAAAAGTGGTGGTAACAAGAAAATTTGCAATCAAGTACATTAAGGAAACAAAGAGATCTTTAGAATTTTTGTGCTGACCCACATATAATGAAATTAGCACAAAATAACTCTTTCGCATTAATACATGAGGCATGACCTAAGGATGATCCTACAGACATATCAATAAATGACCAAGATCTAGAAAGAGGTGATGGTTAGAACATGATATGATACCACCTACAGGATAAGGCTGAAGAGGGATGATGAACAACAGCTTCATCTTTTGTGTTTGGTTTAATTAACATGTTAAATGTTCAATATGTGAAATGAACTGAGGATACAAAGAGTAAAATACCTAACCCTTGCTCTCAAAAAGTTTATAACCCTTTGTCAAAGTAGATGTGTACACACTTAAAAGACACTGTGATCGTTTCTAAAATTGAGAAGGCTTGCTTCACCAAGAGGCTAACAAGCTGAAACTTGGGCTCAAGTAGCATTTGTTAGGCAGACTGAGGTGGGAGAAAGACAAGGGCATTTCAAGTGGGGAATTCTTACATAATTGTAAAGTCACAAAAGAACTCTCAGGCACTAACGTTAAAACATTAAAGGATGGTGTCAAAAATAAAAACAAATTTTCAAAGTCTTCCTCTGAGGGGTTACCATAGATTTTTAAAGGGAGGGCTAAATCTATAAAACGCATGAGTTTGTTGATTAAAAAAAAAAAAAAAAAGCTATGCAAGTAGGCAAGAAATTTTCTTGGAGGTGATAAAGACACCTTTACAATTCTAGGGAATATAAGATGAGAGAGATCCACACTAGAAAGCTCAGCCTGGTAGTAACGTGGAAGATGGACTAGAATGTGGTGGTAATGTGGACAGACAGACTAGATGGGGTAGAAGTCTAGTGAAATAGATCAAACGAAGGATTAATTTATGATGATATACAAGAGCCATGTATCATCACATCATACAGGTTTTTAAAGTAATATATAGAATTTCACTTAATTTTCATTATAACTTTTTGAAGACATTATTATCTCATCTACATAGATGAAATTCAGAGACATGAAGAGACTTCCTGCCGATGAATAGCAGAGATGACACAAACCTAACTATTTTGTAGGGGGCCAATATTCTCCCTACAGAAATAACATAGCTGGGGCACAGTGACTTATGCCTGTAATCCCAGCATTTGGGAGGCTGAGAAGGGAGAACTGCTTAAAGCCAGGAGTGGGAGGCTGCAGTGAGTTATGATTGCAGCACTGTACTGCAACCTGGGCGACAGAGTAAGCCCCTATCTCAGAAAAGAAAAAAAAAAAAGCTTCCTGGAGACAGTATGAGATATCTATATCTAAACAAACTAATGCATAGCCCTGGTATTTTTCTCAAGGTCTTTTTGAAAATAGTATGGGGACAGACAACTACAGATAGTATTTAGTGTCATGGACTGGAAACCTAGATCATAATTTGGTAGAAATATGAAAGTAAAATAAAATTCAGTTAATGCTTATAATCTTTTCTTCCTACAAATGAAACCAAACAGTATCAAAAGAGAATAACTACTTGTTTCTCAAAAATGTTTATTTTTCTAACTCACCTCACAACATAATTTACACATACAATGCATTGTGGTTGAGAATTCTTGGTGTTATATATGACAGTTGCTTGAGTTTCCACCCAGACATATCCACCTCTTTTGGCAAGCATCCGATACTGTCCTGTGGTGACTTGTCCTTTAGTAAACACTAGAAGTGAAAAGGAACAAGAATCACACAGAGAAAATACTACAATTCTGAATTTTCAAATGTGTAGATGTTGAACATTGATAACTGTTTTAGAAAGAAATGCTTACTTTAATGGAATCAGTTGTAAATGTTTAAATTGCGAGAGAGAGAGAGAGACAGAGAGAGAGATATCAATCCAGGATAGCTGAAAATATACCTAATTCCTTCTTCACACCCTGCAAATGAAACTCTCTCCTGCCAGTCTTCACGTTGAATAAAACAAAAGCCAGGACTGAGGGACAGCAGTGACTTAAATTCCTTTAATGAGTTATGTTGAAAGTGTTGGACTAGAGAATAATCAATAACCTTGTTCCAGAAAGTGGTATAGCTATCATTTCGTTACATTTGTACTATAGTTTCCAGAGAAACAAAGATGCTTTAATAAGCAATACTTACAATGAATATAAATTGATACCATACAGTAAGTCTTCTGGCAATGTAGACAATCTAAATTAATTATCAATTTGGGAGAAAATACTGATTACATTTAATAATATTATCATGGGTATCGGGATGTTGACAACAGACTTGGAATTACTCTTCAGTTAAATGCTAATCATACTTAATAATATTTAGGTACCCCTGATCACATTGAAAAGTTATGTAAGGATACAGATTAGACAGGCAAGAAATTCCAAAGTTTAACTTACCCTGGGATCTTAAATGACATTCATTTGAGGAAAATTCAGAATCAAATCTATGTCAAAGGTATGCATGATGTAGACCACCTTCACATTCATTGGCTGATTGCACAAGTATTTCTGAGTACCTTCCACATACCAACCACTGTGCTATGTGGATTATGAAAATACTTTTAAATATTTGATTTTTTTTAAGTTTTTTTTTTTTTTTAAGTATTTGATTTTTTAAAAGTTTTTGTATTTAAGATGCCAGGTAAGTTTTATATATTATTAAGTGATTTGATTTTTACTGTTATTTGTTGTTAACAAATGTAAAAGAGATGAATAGTCAATATGCCTTCTATGAAGAGGTCTATTAACACATTTAGTCTAGTATGATTCGTTCCTTTTAACCAGAAAGTTCATATGAATAGCCAAACAGAAAGAGATTGCAAGAGTTAAACAATTAAGAGTATCTATAGCCGGGCTCGGTGGCTCAGCCTGTAATCCCGCGTCTTTGGGAGGCTGAGGTGAGTGGATTGCCTGAGCCCGCGGGTTCGAGACCTGCCTGGGCAGCGAGACCTCATCTCTACAATAAATCCAAAAATCAGCCGGGCATGGTAGTGCGTGCCTGTGATTCTGGCTACTTGGAAGGTTGAGGCGGAAGGATCGCCGGAGCCCAGCAGGTCGAGGCTGCGGTGGCCGGGAGCGGCCACTGCACTCCAGTCTGGGCGACAGAGTGAGACTCCAACTCAAAAAAAAAAAAAAAAAAAGAGTATCTATGAGTTCTTCCAGTGTACTTACTATCATGATGAGTTTTGGTCAGATGATCAGAGTCCAAAGCATGATAATATTCATAAATTGAGCGGCCCAAAAGTTCTTCTGGCTCATATCCCATCAATTCAGTAATTCTGTTAGTAAAAAACATGAATTTTAAAAAAAGAGACTAACAGATAAAGAAAAATTTTGTTTCTCTAGAGTAACTGATATATATTAATCTTATGGACAAGTGAATTTTCAAAAAGAACATCCTTTTTTGCTTAGAATGAATTTACCTCTTACCTTTATTAACTCTACAGTTATTAAATGCAGCACCACATATTTCTTTAAGTTCTCTAGGTTCACCTTGCTATTTAACTTTTATTCCCTTCACTCAAACTTGTTACCTATTTTTATCACATTTCATTGTACATACTTTTAGTAACAAGGCAGGGTATTAATAAACAGATATGAAGTACCACTAAATTAAATAGTAAAAGTTATAAAGGCAGTCATTAAGATTCATCTTAAAATACAGATTAAATCTGTGATATTATTTGTCTATAAACCCAAATTCTTTTTTTTTTTTTTTTTTTTTTTTTGTT
>NW_007257477.1:540267-564589 GCF_000164805.1 Carlito syrichta
TTGGAGTCTCACTTGGTCGCCCAGACTGGAGTGCAGTGGCCACTCCCGGCCACCCCAGCCTCGCCTGCTGGGGTCCGGAAATCCTTCTGCTTCAGCCTTCCGAGTAGCCGGAATTACAGGCATGCGCTACCAAGCCCGGCTGATTTTTTGATTTATTGTAGAGATGAGGTCTAGCTGCCCAGGTGGGTCTTGAACCCACAGGCTCAGGCAATCCACTCACCTCAGTCTCCCAAAGGCGCGGGATTACAGGCTGAGCCACTGAGCCTGGCTCCCAAATTCTTTAAATGATAATTTTTAAGTCCCTAGGCAAAGCCTCACTATGAGAGATGAATATCTACTAAAAAATTCTAATACAATCATCTTAAGAGTATCTGCACTAAATACGAAGGAATATCTATTATGTTGGTTTTAGAAGATGCTCTTGTACTTAGTTTTTGAAATTAAATTACATGAAATTATGGGAATAATTTCAGATGAAACAATGATTTTAAATGGAAAGTGGACTGGAACACAATCCCATTAACTTTATCTGGTTCCCTGGCAATTTCTTTAGGACAAAGACTAGATCTTATTCTTTCTAACCAATCTGAAATGGAAACCACATCATGAAAAAGAGAAAGCTGTCTCAGCATGATGCTAAACAGAATTATTCCCCTCTAAAAAGTATTTTTAGGAGCAAAACATGAGTTAAGCTTTTAGGTTTCCAAGGACTTTTTTACTAAGGTACAAGCAAAAGTTACATAATAAGAGATGTGTCCAAAAAAACCTCACCTAACTACAGAAAGGACATAGGACCTAATAAAGGTATAAAAATAATATGCTTGTGCTGTCACACTTGAAGGCAAGATTTGCCATAGTTTGTTACAAAGTGAATACATAAATGGAAAGCTATTTGTCAAAAACCAAAACAAACCTAACCAAAACCCTCAATTCTTTACAAAGGAATCATAACATATCAACACCAGGTGGCAGCATTACAAAGGAAAATGCTTTAAAATTATGTTTTAAAAATAATTTTAATTGGTCTTATATGTTTAGGTAAGATTCCCATGGAATTAAATACTTTTTCACTATTCAAACCTTTATATGCCCATGTGCCTAAAATTGCTCTAGGCATGGAAATACAAAGACAAAGCTCAACATAATGGCAAATCCTCTTGATAGACTTACTGTACTACTTTTTAAAAATGTGGTAAATACAGTGATGAGAATCCATCCTAGTAGTCAGAGGAATCACCTCTATCTGTGAGAAGGAATGGTAGAATGAGGGACACCTGTGTATGTGTGTATGTGTGTGTGTTTGTAGACAGGATCTAGCTCTGCCAACCAGGCTAGAGTGTTCTGACTGTGACTCACTGCAACCTTGAACTCCTAGGCTTAAGTGTTCCATTTGCATAGCTAGGACTATAGGCGTGCACCACTATACCTGGCTAAGTTTTTTTATTATTAGTTTTTTTTGGTAAAGACAAGGTCTATGTTACTCAGGCTGATCTCGAACTCCTGGAGACATAGCTGCTTATAGGAGACTTATGAGTTAGGTATATGAGTCAAAGGAAAGGCAAAACCATTTCAGGAGAAGGTACAGGATAAGCAAAGATACAGGAAATGATAACATGGTACAGATAATAAAGATATTGATGTGGTTGGTGAGTGGAGAGAGAGGATACTGGAGAAGCACGCAGGGAAATTAATGAGGGTCTTGTTTATATTGTCTTAGGAAGCTCTGATTTAATATGATGTCAGTGTTTCTCAACCTGAGGTCATTAAGGGATACCCAAAATTTAAAATATAAACAGTATACATTTTCCAATTTTATGCAAATTAGAGGATAAAGGTAAACTTAATGTAATTATATAGGTTATATTCTGTACCAAAAAGGGGAAGATCCAGAAAATGTGACCAAAAAGTATTCTGATTTTTAAAAATTTTGAGCCAGTTTCGGTGGCTCAGCCTGTAATCCCGTGCCTTTGGGAGGCTGAGGTGAGTGGATTGCCTGAGCCCGTGGGTTCGAGACCCGCCTGAGCAGGCGAGACCTCGTCTCTACAAAATAAAAAAAGTTAGCCGGCGTGGTAGCGCGCGCCTGTAATTCCGGCTACTAGGAAGGCTGAGGCAGAAGGATCGCCGGAGACCAGCAGGTCGAGGCTGCGGTGGCTGGGAGCAGCCACTGCGCTCTAGTCTAGGCGACAGAGTGAGACTCCAACTCAAAAAAAAAAAATAAATAAATAAATAAAAATTTTGTAGAGATTAGGCCTCATATTTTCCAGGCTGGTGTCAAACTCCTGAGCTCAAGTAATACTCCCGCCTTGGCCTCCCATAGTTCTGGGATTAAAGGCGTGAGCCACCATGCCTAAAAAGGACTAGAAACCTGTGATGTAAAGCAGAGTGCCATTCACTTATAGTAAGCATCCTAAGGACAGGAGTTATTTAATTTAGTGCCACGAATATAGTAGATGCTTAAATAAATATGGATGATTACAAGTTGACATTACTCAGTACAATAAGTAGTATGTGTTTGTGGCACACTTTGGATGTTAGAAGCCTGATTATGTTAGATTTTCTTAAAATTGAGCAAAATTTTTTCCATGTCTCGATTCTTAGGGGTTTCAGATGTGAAAAGTTCCTGTAAAAAGCTCCAAACAACAATCTATTGGTCAAACTCAAAGCTTTCTTAGTTAATCTCTAAGTTTGTCTTTCTCATAACTCCTCTGTCATGACCATTTTGCTAACTTTTTTGTTCCATGCAGAGGTAAAAACATTTTTAACATGAAGAATAAAGAAAAGTGCCATAATACTTGTGTTTTATAGCACATTTTTCTATACACATTTTTAGACTCAAGTTTTGTTAAAATTCCATGGACGCATTTTGTTAATTTTCTGAGATAACCGAAAGAGAATGCCACTCGTTCTCATTTTAGCTCCATCATCTTCCTTTCTCCCTAGCCTCCCCTATAAAGTTTTCAAAAAATAAAAAAAGTTCCTCAAAATAGGATGAACATCTCTGTTCTATCATACTTTCACATGAATACTGGCTTTAGTAAACACCATAAAATAGCTCTTAGCTTTTCTACCTTCATTTTCTTAAAGGTGACACCAGTGGTGAAGCATTCACTATGTGCACTAGGTACTCAACAAACTCCTTTTATCCTCACTACAAACTTTTGAGGTATGATCCTTATTTTACAGATAAGGAATGTGAGTTTTACAACAGTTAAATACCATGGTCAAGGCCAAGTGCAAAAGTACGAGAGCTGCAAGCTAGGACTGAATCTAAGATGATGTGATACCAAAATCAGAGCTCTGTCACATTTCCTTGTCCAGCGGGTTGGGGGATTCTTGTATAATTTTTATTATGGCTAGATGCTTAAAATTGGTTTTCCCATATAATCTTCAAGTTAATCCTTTAAATTAAGTGTTATTGAAGATGAAAACACTGATGCTCATGGGGAAAATATGTAGAGTGAACAGGTACAAAGATTTGGCTTTCTATTACATAACCAAAAGTAATCTATCCTTCCTCAAAACATATACTGTATGTCTTTAAAATGTGTTTATTTTCTCTCTAAATAAACAGAGCCCCTAGAGGGAAAAAAACCCCTTCATTTTAATTGTTAGATAGCATCTGGTAAAAGTAAGTGTTTACAGTTGATAGAAAGTGTTCAATTAAGTATAGCTAAATTAATTTAAAAGTTAATCTAACACTAGTGAGTTCTAGGATGTATTGCTCTACTCAATTTAGTGGAATGCACACAATTTAACACTAAGTCTTTTACTATACTGAATATTCAAAAATGTAGTAGAGTAAAAATTTAAATGTACACCTTAGATCTAATTTACCTTTCATCACAGTAAGAAAATTTCATATCCAGGCTGTGTCGACTGAGAAAGGTCTTGCTGTCTAAAGGAATTTCAATATTTGATGGATGAGGAATGGGTTCACAAATCAGCACCAAGCATGTCATGGGTGGTTTCTTATATCCACACTGAGACTGGTTACTGTTGGTATCATATACATGAATATGGCCTGTGCAGTGAAGTACCTGTGTATAAAGAAGAAAGCAGTTATTTTTAAAAATTTACAATGCTAGAAAAAAATAATATGTACAGATAAGTAGTTGAGTCTAACATGGCAAGTAAGCTTTGATAAAGTTTGCTGTCATTAGTGAAGTAACTGTATTTTTGAAAACCAATAAAAGTTTTCCCGTACACCCCCACGATTTATTCCCCAGGCACCATAGGTTACTCTTTAAAAAATTCCCCTCATATAAGCCTGGGCTGCTTTTTCATTCGTCTGGTCATCATAGCTGTCTGAGTTATTTTGTGCTCTGATGACTCTGTTTCAATACTGAAGAAATGAAACAATAATTAATAGAAAATTAAGCTCTATCAGGATTCAAATGATGGGTGGTTGGCAAAGCCAGTTCATTAAGTAAGCTTGGTACACCAGTGCCACAATTCACATAATTAAAATTTGTGTCTCCAACTGTCAAATTACTACATTGTTTCGGATTTTGAGAATCACACACAACTTAAGTTGAAATTACAAATGTTGGCTGGGCTTGGTGGCTCAGGCTGTAATCCCAGCACTTTGGGAGGCCGAGCGAGCAGATTGTCTTAGCCTGCAGGTCTGAGACCAGCCCAGGCAACTTGGCAAGACCTAGTCTCTACAATAAATCAAAACTAGCTAGGCGTGGTAGCACACGCCTATAGTGCCGGCTACTTGGAAGGCTAAGGCGGAAGGACAGCCAGAGCCCAGCAGATCAGTGCTGGAGTGGTGGTGAGTGTGCCACGGCACTCCAGCCTGAGCAGTGGAGTGAGACTCCAACTCAAAAAAGAAAAAAAGTGTAAATGTTAAATCTGCAAGTATGAAGGAACTGTAAATTTTCCCTCACAATTCTAAGGTAATCTTAATACTAGCAATGTTTAGATGTACAAATTTATCTATAAATGAAATGCATCATCACTCATAAATCATGTTTACTTACCTTCCATGTTGCAGACTTTATGTTCATAGTTCTCCCTCGGCTAGTTAGGGTACACTTCATTCGCAGAAAAAAGCTTCGCTGTGTGTTTTGTTCTTTACCCTTTTTCACAGGGCCTAATGAAAGCATGAAATAACGTTTTAGAATATCACTAAATATACATATTTGTTGCAATAAAAGTAGCAGAATGCCCAGCAACTAGATCAACTGAATAGCACCTGTTCAATCAAAGGTTGCAGCATGAACACAGCAATCACACCTTTTTCATCCTCTCCAAGAGATCTGACACCCCCCTATCCAAGTAGCAGTGATTTACAAGACTGCAGTGATTCCCTGAGTTGGCAGAAAGATAATCCATAATCATTCAAGCCAGTAAACTTGGTCAAACTATGAAGAAAAATGGTATGAGTTTTGTTTATGACTGTGCTATGAGTGTACAAGCATGCCTCAAAAAAGAACTTCAACAAACTCTTATTCTTATGTGTGAGCTAAGTTTGTAATAAGCATTCAGTGTACTTACAGAACCTTTAAAATAGCAACTTTTTAATAATAGCAAACAGCATTTTATATATCTGATTTTTTTTCCTTAAATTATCCTGTAAGTAAGCAGGAAATTATTTCTACTTTGTTGCTATGAAAAACAAAACAGACTGAAAGCAAAAGAAATAGGGCAAAATCAGAATCAAATAATAAAGCTTAGTCACTCCCATTTCAAACCTCATGTAACTAAAAAAATGTAACTAAAAAAATGAGATTACACTCAGGTGACTAAGCAAATAGCATCATGATTTCTTATCTTTATTGTTCAATCTGGTTCAAAACACATACAAAAATACTCATTTTCAGGACCTGAACTAGGTACTGCAGGTGATACAAGGATGAATAAGACACACTGCCTTTCCTGAATTAGTTAAAGATGTAGTAGATATAGTAAGGTCAACAAAAATACAATGCAGAGTAAGTGCTCAAGATTTGTAAGAATGCTTTAAAGAAGAACAGAGAAAGACTAGAAGTCATGGGGAACCAAAAAAGCCTGCATAGAAAAGGACAACAGAATTTCAGTAAATAGATGAGTTAGGAGGATGTTCCAGGCAGAAGAAAGAGAATGAAAATCACAAAGGTAGGAAAAATAGCATATGTTCGGGAAACAATAGATAGTATAGTTTGTCTGTAGTATAAAGACAATGCAAAAGAGTAAGACAAAGAAAGGGGAGATCAAGAAGGGAAGGCCCTGCATGCCCAAATGAGTTCAGCCTAAATATGAAATATGGGGTTTAAAAAAAATTCTGAGTTGGTAAACACAATCAGGGACCTAGGCAACATTAACATAACACCAATATTATCTAATGAGTTAAAATAAAGTGATGGCAATGAGGGGTTGAGCCAGTAGTATGAGTGCAAAGAATGGTGGTAAAAGACAAATGAAGAGACAAAATCTTTAAAAACTTGAAGACTGATAGAAATAAGAGAGGAGGCACATTAAATTGGGAAATTTTAAGGCCAATACATTGAAAGAATACTGTCAAGTAAAAAAGGAACAAGAGAATACATTTAAATTTAGAGATGGTTAGCTGGAACTGCTGGACACTTGAAGAAGACGAGTTCTAGTTCATACTAATTTAATAATGGAACTAGAAATGTTGGAACAATCCTTGTGCTGATTCAAGTTGAGTTTTCTTAGATAAGGACTGAATTTACCTCCCTCACATTCAGAAGATTTTTAAAAGATGCCATGCCACAAGAACTATACTAGTCTTGGTGATGGTATAGGGGTGTGTGTGTGGGGGCGGGGGGGGGGTAGGTAGGTAGGTAGGTGGTGATGCTTGCAGTGGTGGCAGTAAAGATCTACATGTAAACTCCTTGAAGGTATGGTCAGTCCTTAGGGGTATGGTCAGTCCTTCATAATCTAAGCCTGAATTAAACTGACCTTGGAAGAATTCCAAGCCCTTTAATTAGGACCCACAGATTTAACAACCAAGGTATCTGAAAAGTACTAGCATTGTCCTAATGGGAAAAAGCATTTTAAAAGAACTATACATTCTCAGTTCTCTAAAAATGAGTCATATTTTGTAACAATTCATGAATTCTAAAGCATCTTTTTAGAATTTATAAATGAAATGCCAGGATTACCTGTAAACACACTACTGGCTCATAGCATATCCTTAAAATATGATGCCCTGCTACAGCCCCTCATTTCTAAAAGTGAAAATCCCAGCAAAACATCAAAAATTCACTAACTATATTGGCAGTGCTTTCAAAAAATATGTGTGTGCTTTTAAAAAAACATTTGGCAAGATGCAGTGGCTCGTTCCTGTAATTTCAGTACTTTGGGAGGCAGAGGCAGGAGGAGTGATTGAGCCTATGAGTTCAAGGCCTGCCTGGGCAACACAGCAAGACCTCATCTCTACAAAAAAATAAGAAAATTAGGCAGGGATGGTGATGAATGCCTGTAGTCCCAGTTATTCAGGGAGGTGAGATGGGAGGATTGTGTGAGTCCAGGAGGTCAAGACTGTGGTGACCTATGATCGTGCCATTGCATTCCAGCCTAGGTAACAAGCGTGAGACCCCGACTCAAAAAAAAAAACAACACATTTGGTTCAAAACATATATATAAACTATATTAAGACTATATCCAATTTAGAATACATTACCAAATCAAAACAAGACTTCCTAATTGCCATCTACTTATAATCTAGGCACAGGGAAGCACTAAGCAGGCAATACAAACCCACTTAGAACTTATATGTTAAACTCACTAACAACCCACTTAGGTCCTCACTCAGAGTATTTACTCCTCCTTTATACAGAATTCTAAAAGTATACATTTGTTTTCCAAGTTCACAGTAAAAACACAGTATGAAATTAAAAAACAGAAGAGGGCTGCTGCTGACAGTGTGAAAAAAGACAGTAGAATGTAGTGAGAGTTCAAGAACATGAAAAGAAGCTTGAAAGTACTAAGTAGTGTAAACTCAGGCCAGTCTATCCAGTGCAGTCCAAGCTCTGCCTTTACTATCCAAACAATGTTGTACAAGCTACTCAGTAACTGTGCCTCAGTTTTCTCAGTAAAATAGAAACTAAGACAGTTAACATCATAGGGTGTTGTTGTGAGGAATGAAGAGGTTAAAGCACACATAAAATGCAGAGTACAGTGTCCTGGCACAGAGTATTCTCTCAATAAAGGTCCTATTATAACTAAGATGAAAAAGAAAACCTTAAAATTATACAAAAAGTAAATTTGAGGTGGTTTAATATAGAAGCAAACAAACATACACTTAAATTGTAAAGCAGCAAAGAACAACTGCAGAACCTAACAAAAAATTAGTCTCACAGTAACTTTCAGTCATAAAAAAAGGGTTCAATTATAATCAGTATAAACTGTTTAAGAAGACACAAAAGCGGGAAGACTTTTTTTTCCCTGAGTTAGAGTCTCACTCTGTCGCCCAGACTGGAGTGCAGTGGCACGCTCCCGGCCACCACAAGCCTCGACCTGCTGGGCTCCAGCGATTCTTCTGCCTGCCTCAGCCTTCCAAGTAGCTGGAACTACCGGTACGCGCTACCACACCTGGCTAATTTTTTTTGATTTATTGTAGAGATGAGATCTCGCCAAGTTGCCCGGGCGGGTCTCAAACCCGTGGGGTCAGGCAATTCACTTACCTTGGCCTCCCAAAGCGCGAGATTACAGGCTGAGCCACCGAGCCCGGCTGTGGGAAGACTTTAATTGTTAAGTTTTTGTAATTCAAGAGGTACTTTCCAAAAATCTTGGAACATGCAATTATTTTCAACAATTCATTCCTAAGAGTTAGAGCTCTTACTGTCATTTTTGATTAATGTGTGGGCATTCATAATGTAATAACGTTGTAATCTAACTGCACAGTCTCAAATTATTGAGACCATCCTAAGAAGTCAAAGAAGCAGTTAGTGTACTTGTAATTAAAATTCTGATAAAATTTCTTTTTAATTGGGCCTTTATAAAGCTTAAACTCAAACTGGCACCTCAACTTTAATAATTGTCTAAAATCTTATTATCTGCCATTTGTATTATGACTTCTCCTTGTCTAAGGGTATATTTTAATTTCTAATTCCCTTGGTCTTGATTTTTATTTATTTTTCCATTTCATTTTATCTACTCACACAGTCGTGCATGAATCATGTAGCTGCTTTCAAAAAATTTAAAGGTATTTTTTTAAAATTCCTAAAAGCTAGAATGAGTTTTACTAACAAAGAATAGAGGTAACATTTTAAAAATGAAATACCATTTTGCCTCAAGTTAGTACACTAACAAAATTTAAAAATTAATAACAGTATCTGAGTAAAACCACCTGTCACAATAAATCAAACAACAGAATTTTCTTACCATTTCTGTGTGTAAGCATTTCTCTCATTTCCTCATGGTCACAAGGATGAGTAAAATCAAACACACTGTGTCCAGTTAGTTCAAACTGTAAACAAAATTTTTTAAAAATTAGGTCTACATAGTAAAATCATAAAATCTTACAGAAAGGCTCTTAATACACGTGTATTTTACCTGAGTTAATCCCATGTATTTGTTCACGTTATCAGAAATATAAATCATGTCTCCATCATCTGTGAGAACCATAACAAAACCATCCAGGGCTTTCAAATAAAAGCAATTCATCTGTGCCTTCATTTCATCTTCAATATCCAAATCACCTAAAAAAGGCACAGAAGGAGGAAAATAATTAGTTAAAAAAATTATATTTAAATGGTATAATATTTACATGTTTTTATAATGTTTTCTCTTACATACTTTAATATACACAGCATCTATTTTTTCTGTATATTTTAATCCCCCTTCTCATTTTAACACAGAACAGTCAAGGCTCAAAGCTAGGAAGACTATAATTAGACTTGCCAACTGCTTTTCATGATTATTTAAAGCAATGCAGGAAGGCAAACCACTGAAAAAGAGAGGTCATGTTTTAGTAAGGTGGGTAGAACAGGAGGAAAAAAGAGGGGAAAAGCCACTATCTTAATCTTTTCTGAATACAGCTTTAAAAGTAGGTAATAAAAGGATGTCATATTTTTTAAAAATTGCGAGTAGTTTAAGAGAATAAAGCAAAACAACTTACAATGAAAAGACAAGGACTATTTCAAAGAGTAACTCAACTGAATAGAAAAAAATGAAGCTTGGTAAAAATATTAAGGATTACAGAAAAATTTTTAAAAGTGTACGTATTACAACATAATGAAGTCTACAAAATCAAAATATTGTGACTACATTCTTAAAAATAATTTCTATTTGCTTCTAACTCTAATTTTCAGGCCTACTATGCCTTTGTAAACAACTCACCAGCATCCAGGAGCTTCCGCACACGCAAATAGCTGATGGTAAGCCTCATGACGGAAGCCTTGTCAAGGTGTGAGCTCACATTATGGGGAAGGGGCAACTGATGAGCAAGCTCATAAAAAACCTCAGATTCTTTACTTCGCCGAGATCTGGCTGCATCTCTAGACTTTTCTTTCCGACGTTCAGAACTTATCCTACTTAACAAAAAAAGGAGGGGGGGGGGAAGAAAATATATATAAGTTTGCCCAAGCTTGAATAAAGCTAATTTTACATTTCTGCTTACCACATAAGGATTAGAAGATATCATGTAATTAAATTATATGGAGATTTGTCTACTAGATGAATGCACTTTTATAAAAGATGGCTATATAAATTTTGGATTACCACAGACATAAGGAACTCTCACAAGAAGTCCAAAATCAGTTAAACCTGTCCAAAGCAGATGTTTCCTCCCTGGCATGTCAAATTGGAAATGACGTTTTCATTTTAGCCAAAACCTTAAAGTAGCCTGTATAGCTAAGGCTGCACCTCATAGTCACTCAAAGGTAACCTCAACATAGATAAAAAGCTAGAGAAGCTACCTAAAGTTGTACATAATAACTGGAAAACAGCTGTTAAGCAGGTAGAACAGTAATTGCTACAAACAGATTTTTGACCCATGTTTCTTTTGATTCCAATACTTTTTCACCCTCTACCCTACATATCACATGAGTAATACTGACTGTAAGCTATAGGGATTGATATTTGCAGCTATAAGCCAGTGTTTTCAAGCTGCCTACTCTCTTCACAGCCACTTATCTACTATTACTGGCATTAACAGGTACCAAACAAATGCAGGAATATGAAAGAAGAAAATAATACACACAATATCCAGAATTTAAAGAGATAGATTAATAAAAATAAAGGTGTCAATACAATAATGTATATCTAGGGAATTCTTCCAAGAATATGGTCAGTCAGATTTTCATAATTCATACCAAGCAAAGTTGTCTTCCTTTGTTCAACTAGTGACATCTAGTTGTTTCTTTAATAGCTACTGTTTATTAAACCCTACTATGTGCCAAACTACCCTGTTCTCTCCTGCGCCTAGTTCTCTCATAACTATCTATGAATAAGTCAATTATTCCTATCTTACAAATGAGAAAACAGATCCAATAGGTTAAAAACTGCCATTATATAGCAAATAGGATTTGTGTTTTCTACTCCAAAGTCTGCTTTTCCACAATGTGTTATCTTCTTAATGGAGAATGCCACTTCTACTTTCCTTGGCTTATCTCTTATGTCCCTCAACTCAATCCTGTTAAATCACTTATTTACTAAATGTTAAAAATAGCTATTATGATTTATTGAGAATTTAGCAGCATGCCAAGAATTTTGCCAGCATTATTTCACTTAATCCTCCTTGAATCCTGTGAATGTAGTACATGACTATCTCCACTTCAGATCCCTTCTCTTTCCAAATAATCAGCAGAGCTGAAAGGTACAATAATCATAGAAGCAACATTCTCAAGTAACAGGCAAAGTTCTCAGCACATGCCCTTGTTATGCTGTATAATAACAGCAGAATACCTAACAGTAATATTGTGACAATAGTGATACTATAGTTCTAGCACTCAAGTTTGTGTGCTTATGACTTTGATACTTTAGTAAGGAATGTAAACATGCTACAGTAGTAACTGAACTTTGATACAAAAAATTCAATTCAAGCATCTAGATCAATTTAACTCAAGTATCTTAAAATTTAAGGTAAGCTATTAAAAATGATTATCACTTGCAACTACTTATCTGTATAAATCAGGATTTTCTCAATGCTGTACAATTGCAAAAACAGAAACAAATTAGTTGCTGAGGCTACATGACAATGCAACAATGCCAACAAGCTGCAATTTTATTTTTCATTTATGTTCATTAAAAATGCCTCACTGTTCTCTGTAAATGTTTCAAATTTGAACTTAACAAAATGTATGGCCAGGCACAGTGGCTCATGCCTGTAATCCTAGCATTTTGGGAGGGCAAGGTGGGAGGACTGCTGGAGTCCAGAATTTCAATACCAGCCTGGGCAACATGAGACCTCGTCCCTACAAATAAAAAAAATTTAGCTCCAGCTACTCGAGAAGCTAAGCTGGTTGAATTGCCTGAGCCCAGGAGTTTGAGGCTGCAGTGAGCCATGATTGTGCCACTGTACCCTAGCCTGGGCAAGAGTGAGACCCCCAACTCAAAAATGAAGGAATGAATATTCATGATAGTACACACCTGTAGTCCCAGCTACTTGGGAGGCTGAGGCAGGAAGATCATTTGAGCCCAGGAGTTTGAGGTTAGAGTAAGCTATGATTGGCCACTGCACTCTCGTTTTGGCAAAAGAGCAAGACTGTGTCTCAAAAAAAAAAAGTGATATTAAAGTTTTTAAAATCTATTTTATACTTATGCTGGAATTTCACACAAAATTCCTGGGACGGCGGTTGGGGGAGAATCCAGCAAGTTCCTACTGGCCCTATCAGATACTATTCCCTCACTTTTCCCCCTCAAGTGGTGGATGAGAGGCAGTGATGGCTGTGAGAAATATTCCTATTTGAGTCAAATAAAAACACCAAAAGAGTGATGATCACTGCATGATAAACTTGAATATTAGTTCAAATGCCACAATTAGTTGAGGTGTTCAAAATGTTATAAAAACTTTAATCAGACTCATTATCTTTCTTTTTTTGGAACTATTCAACTGATGTAAGCTACAAACAAATGACCATCCAAATGAAACACTTGGTAGAAAATTCAAATCCTTATAATACCTGTTATATGCTTTTAAAGGGTATCTGATCAAATTATGTTGACACAATATCTTCACACCTTTTGAAATATTTGTATTGTCCAGAACTTTGAAGATAGCAATGGTTGTTCAAGGTGTGACAATAAGCTTCTAAGATAAATCCATTAGAAATGTGAGGTTGAATGAACCATTTAAAGGACAATATATTTAAAATAACTCAGACTGTGAAAATAAGAATTTAAGCATGAGTCTGAATTCTGAAAGAAAACAGCTTCAAGAAAACAAGTAATATAATACCTCAAGAGCTGACAAACCTAAATTAGCTATTTTGTTTTTTTTTTATTTTTTGAGTCAAGGTCTCACTCTGTCATTCAAATTGGAGAACAGCGCATGACCACAGCTCACAACAACCTCCTGGGCTCAGGTGATCTTTCCACCTCAGCCTCCGAAGTAGCTAGCTGGGACTACAGAGTGTGCCACCATGGGCGGCTAATTAACAAAACTATATTAGGTAAAGGTAATGAAAATCATTATATCCTTTATAACATATTCAGTTCAGACAGAAACCAATCAGGGGACCTATAATAAAGGTTTAGTGGAAAAAAGTATATGATGTTCTTCATATGTGACTTATGGGAACTCTAAAAACATTTCTAAGCTTACAAAGTTCTTGAGTTTCAGCACTGTAACTACCCCAGCTTCTTGTCTACTCACAGAAAACCTCGTTTTGTCAGTCGTAAACCACAATTACAGTATTGACCAGGAATTATTTCTGTTAGACCATGGATCTAGATCCCACAGAGATGAATCCAGAACTGTTTTACTACTTACATTGAACAACGGAAGATGTGTAGACCAAAAGGAAATAAGCAGATTTTCAGCAACAAATAAGATAATTGTATTTCTCTAAATTATTGATTGCATCTATGTTGTTTTAAAGTACAGATAAGCGAAGTTCTGCTACTGATAATACAGCTTATCAATAGCACCTGCACAAGGTGCTATTTTAGGTAAAAGTACAATCAAAACTGTGACTTTCAATATCTTACCCATTTCCATGACTGTTCAAGAACTCACTAGGGGAAAAAAAAAAAAAAAATCACTCCATTTTTGTGGTACTGTAGTTTTTGCATGCGTATTATTTCTACAGTACTAGACAGTACTAGTACTTATTGTTTTGTATACAAAATATATTTAAAAAATAATTCTGAGCCAGTCTTAGATCTTGTGTACAAAGTTCATGAATAACCAATAATTGGTTTTATAGAGAATGCCTATTATTTAGATAAGAACACAAAATAATTGCAGACATTTTACGTCCCCTGTCTTGTCTAATTGCACAAAAAAGTCTTTTAGCATTCCTAACTGTACCTTTAAGAACTGAAGTTAAATCATAACTATTCAAAATGTTAGCACATGATCAGACTTATGTCTAATAAAGTTAATATATTAATGTTTAAAAATATCCCTCAACTATATTATTTGATGAAAAAACTCTTTCTGGCCTTGAAGGTACAAGTTTGTGTTTATTTTTCTTTGTTTTTGCACTTATGTCAATATTTCTACAGGACAGATGTTCTGAAGTGCAGTTTCATGATATAAAAGGTGTACTATTTAAATTTTTACAGATAAGAGCTTTCTAAAAGGTTCTATTTTTGTCTCTGCTAGTCCATTAATGTGTATATCAATTCCCCCATGCACTCTGCAATATATATATTATGGATCGTGTTGATCTTTTTATTTTATTTTGAGTTGGAGTCTCACTCCTTCGCCCAGGCTGGAGTGCAGTGGCACACACACTCACAGCCACCCCAGGGTTGACCTGCTGGGCTCCAGCGATCCTTCCACCTCAGCCTTCTGAGTAACCAGAACTACAGATACGCGCTACCATGCCCGGCTACTTTTTAAAATTTATTGTAGAGACGAGGTCTCACCAAGTTGCCCGGGCTGGTCTCAAACTCGTGGGCTCAGGCAATCCACTCACCTCAACCTCTCAAAGTGCTGGGATTACAGGCTAAGCCACCAAGCCTGGCCGATCTTGTTGATCTTGTTAAACTTTCCCAAGCTGATAGCTGAGTATACTGTACCTCACTGTTTTAACTGCTTTGCACATCTAAAAGTCTCAGTTCAAAGAAAAATGCAAAAGAATTTAATACATGGTGCTTACTATACACGGTGGTATTCTAAACATTTTTCACCTATTAGCTTACCTAATCTTCACTACCATCACCATGTTACAGATAAAGACCCTAGTTAAATAGCTTACCCAAGGTTACTCGGTTAATACATGGTAGAACCTATATCCCAACTCAAGCAGTCTAGCTCTAGAATTCATGCTATATTAACACTGGACTATACTGCCTCTCAAAAACTCATGCTAATTACCAAACCAAGTATTCACAAATCTAGGTTAGGCCATTATTATAAAGTTCAAAATTTGTCTATATACCAAAAACATAAAGGGGACATTACAGGGGTTGGCTTTGGAATTTTGGACATGACTCTAAGCTATTCAGAAGGGCTCAGGACCGGGGCCTTTCTTGGAGTTTGCTTATAAATTCCAAATCCTAATTGAACAGCACCTGAAATGGCGAAAGATATTCTGTTCCACCGTCCACCAGCTCATCAAAGCAAGGCAATTTTTTTGGGGGGGGGGGAGTCAGGGTCTCACTCTTTCACCCAGGCTGGAGTGCAGTGGCACGATCATGTCTCACTGAAGCCTCAACCTCCTGAGCTCAGGTGATTCTTCTACCTTAGCTTTCTTGAGTAACTGGAACTATAGGCACATGCCACCACACCTGGGTAATTTTTTCTCCATAGAGACAAGGTCTTGCTATGTTGCCTAGGCTGGTCTGTAACTACTGAGCTCAAGCAATCTTCCCACCTTGGCCTCCCAACGTGCTTGGATTACAAGTATAAACCACCATGCCCAGTGAAGGCAACCTTTATAGGTAATGTCAATCACCATGGGGAGGGAATCAGAGGATACTAATTTGATCTAACCTATATACTCTCAGTAGACTTTATTTGTACAGAGCAGCTATTTGGACATCTTAGTCACCGTTTATTGCTGGTGTTTCACTTGCTCAATAGGATTGAAGTTTTTTTTAAATGTTAAAAACATTTGCGATCTAGTCCTAAAGCTAATGCCCATAATATAATGACACAGTCACCTCAGGAGAGGTAATTTTCTAAGACTGGTTTTTAAGTGGAAAGGGCTCTGTCTTCCAGAATTTTGTATGATGTTGGCACAGACTGAGAACTGTGTTGCTGTTTGCATAGAATTGCTTAACTAACCTGAGTGTTCTTACATACTTGGAAAGCTAGATTTTTGCACATCCCAGCAAACATTCGATTTGGTGCCAGCTTGACATTAAAATATATTTCTTCTTACACACAGCTCTAAGTCTACATTTCACAATGTACTCAGCTCAGTTCATCTACTTTGATTCTATTTTTGTATATACAAATAATCTCTTTATTCTTTCAGGAAAACTCCTAAACCATTTTATTTCCTCTGCTCTCACACCACAACAATCATCAAGACTTCTGTGACCACATTTGGGGGGAGGGATTTTCCTCACCACTAAGCAAGCAATCAGTTCTGCAGCAGACACCATCTGGTATTCTCCAATTCAATTTGACACTATCTACCTGGAGACATGTCAGATCCCACAGGTTGAGGGCTCAGTTCCTAAAATGTACTCCCCCCCCCAACACCAGTTGCAAGCCCAGGTCTCTGGAACTTCTGAATGATTGGTTTGAAGTTGGGGTTTCCCCAACCCTCTCTTTGGGTTTAATTAATTTGCTAGAGTGGCTCACAAAACTCAGGGAAACACATTTACCAGTTTATTTTAAAGGATGTTACAAAGGATACAGATGAAGAGATGTATAGGGTGAGAGGTATGGGGGAATGGGCACAGAGCTTCCATACCCCAACCTGTACACCCCCACACGGGAACCTCCACATGTTCAGCTATGCTGAAGCTCTTCAAAATCAGTCCTCTTAGATTGCCAGGGCATTGGTTGGGACCATCTCTGAAATGAGGGTCTTACGACACACAATCAGAAAAGTGGAGATAATCAGAATCCTACCATGAGCAGGTGAAAGGAGGGCAGGAGAAAGCTGAAGAGAACCTGTTTCCTAATGCCTGCTCCTAAGGCTGGGCACACTCAACACTATACCAAAGCCTGTAACAAGGGATACAGATTTACCAGCCAGGAACCATGGATGAAAACCTATACATATACACATGTATATCTCATAATGCCACAATATTATAAATATAAACCATGTTTTATTAGATATTATTTCTTCCAGAATCTGTTTCCTCATTTGTCTTATAAGAGTTAAAAATATTTATGTTTATAAAGCCAAATTAATCTTTTCCTTTGAGATTTCTTCTAGTGTTTTATTGACATTCTTCCAAAGACCTAAGAAACATCTTTTTTGGCTTTCATCTAGTTTATTACGCCATGTAAACCACCTGGAGTATATTTCAGTGAAAAGGTCTAATTCCAAATTCTTTCCCCCCCCATACATACAGTTATCCAAGCCCTCTTAAAAATTGATCCTTTTGCCCATTGCTTTTTTATTTCTGACTTTAACATAGTAAATTCTTACTCATTTTAAATTTTATTAAGGCAATTTTGCTTGATTGTTTTCAAACTATTTTTGTTATACATTTTGTACAGTTAAAATAAAAATTTAAATATATGGTAAGGTGCATCACTAGTTGCTACTCTTCTTTTACTGGATATTCTTCACATAGTGAGGATTCCAAAAGTAAAACCAATATGCATGCCCACTTCAGAAGATCTGGGTGGGTGCAAGTCAATTACACGAGCTCTAAAGTGAAAAGTGCCATGAGAGAAAAGATGAATATAATTTTCTCACTGTGACGCGTCCTGAGCACTTAGTATGTGCCCAGCACTGTGAAGTATTTTCACAGCTCATTCAGAGAACCAAAAAACAAAGTAGGGCATAACCTCCTTGAATTTCAGAATAACATGAACTGTTCCTTCATTCAAGAAATATTTATTGAGCATCTTATCAAGTGCCATGCACAGTGCTAGGTATTAAGATATATAGTGATAAGCAGATCAAAGGAGCTTAGTTAGCCTCCATTCCTTAGTCTACTAAAATAGTCACCTGATGTTATATTCCCAAATGCTTTCTAGCTGCATTATGATTACTTGGGGGACATCCAACATTCAAAATTCCTGGGCCCCCAAATTTAAATTTTTAAAAACTCCAAAGATGTACATGATACATAGTGAAGTTTGGGAGCTACTGGCAGACCATCGTCACTAAGTACTGTTACTTTGCTTTAACTTCTCCCTCAAATTATCACCACAAAGATCCTTCCAAAATAAAGAAATCTGATATTATGTTCTGCTTAAAGTCCCATCAAATGTATACAGAACAAAATCTAATTATTTTAAAAGGAAGCCTTTCTTACCTAGTTCCCTGCCCATCTCCTTGTCTCATTATTTTCTATACTTTCCAGCCATGCTGCAGTTAATAAATGGCACCATAATATTTCATTCCTTTCTGGCTTGTTCACTCTCCTCTCTTCCTGGGGTACGCTTCTCAGTATGTGGTTTGGTAAATTTATGTAAGAAACTTCAAAGATTCAATTTCAAACATCATTTTGTTTATTCCCTTCCTCCCCGCCCCCATCTTCCAAAACTGTTCCTCTATGATATAAATGACCACTCTACTTATTTGATTATATTTATCTTTTTCTAAGACCCTTAAAACTTCTTGGGGCAGGAAACTGCCTCACATTCACCTTTGGGTTCTCAGTAGGTATGTGCATGAATTTGACACTGACTTTAATATTTGGCCCAACTCTGATATTTGACTTTGATTTCATGTATAGGAAAGTTGACTGCCCCTTTCAACATTCTTTTTGAGAATCCCTGTATTTGTGCTTTCTCAGTGCTCCAATGATCATATACATTGCAATCATAATTAACCAGCATACCCATATCAGCATTAGGAACTAGGCATACTATTTGGATTTGTAGTGAATATTCTGGATGTGAATTTCCAAATATAAGCAAGCATCCTTATAACCTTATATCTAAAGTTAGAATGAAAATCTTTTATGAAATTTATGTCTCCATCTTTCTTTGCACCTTTATAGTCTTTTTCTTTAACAGACACTAGAATAATCCTTTGAACAAGAAATCAAGTCATATCACTTTTCTGCTTAAAATGGTTTTACCTCATTCAGAGTAAAAGCCAAAATCCTTACAAGTGTCCATATGGCCTCAATACCTCTTTGATCTCATTTCCTACCACTTTTTCCACTTTGCTCTAACCACACTGGTCTCCTTGCTGTTCTTCAAACACACTGCCTCCTCTGGGCCTTTACACTAGTTGTTGTTGTTGTTGCCTGAACTCCAGCTCCCACAGAAACCTACAAGTCTTGCTTCCCCAGCCTTTTCAAGTCTTTGTCCCATTCTCACCTTTCCACTGAGGTTAGATTCCCTGACCACTGCCTCTATCCTGGTCCTCTTGCCCTGCTCTACTTTTCAAAAAGTATCTAATCATCTATAAGTGTATACCTTACTTGTTTATATTTATTTCTACCTCACTAATCCACATCTACACTGGAAGGTAAATTCCATAAAAGCAGGGACTTTAAGTCTGTTTTGTTCAATGATATATCCCAAGCACCTAAAACAGTTCCTGACACATAAGAAGTATTCAATTAAGTGCTGGCTGAATGTATGGATTACAAGTTGAAATTCAATCACTTGGTTGAAGTATAAATATGCATTTTTGCAAGAGTAAATGCTATAACTGATCATGACAGTTAATTTTGTGTAAAAAAAACAAAAACAAAAAAACAACATCTACTCACTCATCTAGCCAAGTTCCTAGCACATAATAACAGCTTAATAAATGTTAAATGAATAGAGGAATAAATGTGAACACAGGGAAATATAGGCACTAGCCAGGTCAACACCAGAGTCAGGAGTGTCTTCTTCCTTAAGTGGAAAAAACAGCTATTGATTAAAACAAATCATCTAGCATTGTAACAGTACCATCACCATCACCAAAGAGTAAGTGATCTTGCCAGGGAAGAGACTTGAAGGCATAAGGGGAGAGCTGAGAAACTGGAATACCAATTTGCTAAGAAGAGGTTCAATGTTTAAGATTAGCTCCCTTATCACTGATCTGTATTTGTGACTTTTACTGGTTGGTCCTAAACTAATGTGGTCAGGAAAGTGCATGAGTTATAGTTAATGTTCTTAACCAGTTAAATCAACACCGTTATCATCTTTGTAAATATGTCTTCTAAGCCCAGGTAGAAATATGAATTTACTTTGTTTTCCACAATCTTTTTTTAAGAAATTGTTACTGTGATTAGGAATCATTAAGCTGATTCCTAATCCTACTGGCTTTGTTTTTAGGGGAATTACTTTTAGACAAGATCTTTATATTTATTATTGAAAGTATTATTAGCAATAACATTTGTTATATTTTCTAACTGGTAATTGTTGCAAAACCAAAATACTTAAGCAGATAACACTTAGCAAAAAACCTTCCCTACTTAATGGAAAAAACAGCAAAAGTTGACACTTCAAATTAAATAATATAAAATATATTTTCAGGAAAGCTAGTGATCCATTATTTTCTCTGGGAAAATGTCTTCTGAATCCAAATCAATAAGCTTAAAAATAAACTTTTAAGAGACTCATGTTAGAGAATGTTATACACTTATTCAACAAGTATTTCTTGGTCACTTTCTCTAAGTCTGTCCTATTCCCAGCACAGGACACAGAGCAATAAACAAAACAAAACAAACCCCTACCCTCATGAAGGTAATGTTACAGGACAAATACATCTTTACATTGCTTGTCTTATACTCAGTTACCAGAGTCAAATCCTAAATAACAAAGCATTAGCCACAAGAATTGTCTTTCCTTAAAACCAGCAAACATAAAATTTCGGTATAAAGGCAAAGTCTACAAAAGTTAATCTGTGCTTATACTAGATACTACAATATAGTATTAAGTGAAAAGAGAAGGATGCACCAAAAAACTGAGTATAAAATCACTTCTGTGTGATATATGCATGCATATATATAAAAGCATATGTAGTTATACACACATATATATAACTCATGAATGCACAGATAAAACCAGAACAATACAATGACATAGTGTCAGCAAAGTTTACAAACATTAACAATACTAGTTTCATAATGGCAGGATCACACATTATTTTGTAATTCATTTAAAAAAAATTCATCATGAATTGATATTATCACTGCATCTGCATTTGTCCAAAAACAAAGTAGTAGTAATTTAATCTTTCCAGTAAAAGGTAAATATATTCCATTGTATATTCTGGATGGAAAACAAAGGTAAGTAAAGACTGAATAAGCAATATAATTCAATATTTTTCCTCATGCTAGCCTAATTTTCAAATTTTGAAAATTCTGCATTCCATGATTAATTTGAAATTCAAAAACAGATGAAATAGTTTTTCTACAGAAGAATATACAGAGTGTACATGCTCATTTCATTTTTGAAAGCAACTTAAATTTCTTAATTTAAATTATTATCTTAATAGTATGGCAATCTCTTAAATATCCGTGATTAAAGAAAAAATGAATTATTCACCTTCCAATAACCTCATAAAAATGCTTAAATTTGATTTTCTAATGCTGCAGTAAGGTAAATACGGGAAAAAGAATCACTGTTTTAGAGGGTTCATTCTGAAAATGAAATCTTTATCACTTCTGAAGTAGCATTGTTTAAATTTTTTCATTTACACATTAAATTTATTAGGAAATAAATGTTTACATTAATGCGTACTGAAATTCTGTTTGTAAAAAATAATGTGTTTTGTGTTTCAATTATTCCTGAGTAATGATATAAATAAAATTTCTCCTGGTCCAGAATTGATACTAAGCCTCTCAACAAATCTTTGATCCCTGACCATAAATAAGGTATGCTAGATAGATAAAACAAAAAAAAGTGTATGTAAAGTTTTTACTCTAAGATTAAGGTTCTCAAACATTAGCTTGCATCACAGTCCTCTGGAGAAATTCTTAAAACACAGATTGCTGGATCTTACCCCCAGAGTTTCTGATTCAAGAAGTCTGGATGGGGTCTGAGAGTCTGCATTTCTAACAAGTTAGTAGGTGTTACTGATGATGATGATCTGGGGACCACTCCAAACCCCTCTGTTCTAGGAAAATTCTTCTGTATGTGTCTTTCTAAAATACCCAAGAAGTAAAAGATCAACACTCAGAACCAGTTTATTATATACTGTCAAAAAACAAAAAAACAAAAAACCTACCTAAATGCTTTACAAATACAGGAAACATATTCAACTCCTAAGATACTACTACTATCACCAAATACTTAGTACTTAGTAACTATAAAATACACTAAGAACTTAAACTAGTTAATGGTTGATGTGTGGTATACATCACAGTTACCAATAGAACGTTTCCCCCCAGATATTTAAGCCCAGATCCCAACCCTGGACATTCAAACTGCAGGCTTGACATGTATGTTTAAAAAACAATCTCACAGATAAATCCTGATGAGACTCTTAGCTGTTTAAAGTCTGTTTCATCTGCGTGCTTGTAAAATTTACAGATTGCTGAGTTCCATCCCAAAATTATCAAACCAGAATCTCTGGGAATCCAAATAGCAACTAAACACTCAGAAGGTTTGAGAAACATTAGGTCTTATAGCAGAAGTTTAACAGGCCAGCAAATTTGAAAAACAAAACAAAACATTTATTTTTAGCTATAACTAAATACATATCCTATAATATACTATGTTTGTCAGGCAGAACACTGACTAGAGTGGGTTGGGCAATACTATGTAAAGTGAAGTGCCATTTATGGGAGTAAGCAGCTGACGGTAAAACTCAAAGATAAGCCTGGAAGGATGAATGTATGTTTTATTAAAAATATAAGTACATGAGTAGGGTTCAAAGATGACCAAATGAACAGTGTTATAATTGCGGAATATACACATTTTTTATTTTCTCAAATAGTTTTTTTAAAAGCCACCTTCATTAATACCATAAATGCTAAAGAGTTCGAATCACTGTGCATCGTTAACAGCTGTGTAGTACAGTCGTTCCCCAAATCCCATTACCTACTCTATCACTCTTCTCCCTCTGCATTTCTTCCTTCTCAGTTCATAACTCCTTTTTTGTTTCCCTTATATGCTCTCAGTAATAGATCTGAAACTGGAACTTGGGGTCAGTGACCTAAACTCTGTGTGGATTCAGAAGAATGTGTCCTTGAACTAATTTTTGCTTAAATATAATAAAAAATGTGAAAGTTATGATAATCAAGTACTAACATAATAGAAAAACACATGCAGCCGGGCTCGGTGGCTCAGCCTGTAATCCCATGCCTTGGGAGGCTGAGGTGAGTGGATTGCCTGAGCCCGTGGGTTTGAGACCCGCCTGGGAAACTTGGCAAGACCTCATCTCTACAATAAATCAAAAAATTAGCCGGGTATGGTAGTGCGCACCTGTAGTTCCAGCTACTTGGAAGGCTGAGGCAGAAGGATCGCCGGAGCCCAGCAGGTCAAGACTGCGGTGGCCAGGAGCGGCCACTGCACTCCAGTCTGGGCGACAGAGTGAAACTCCAACTCAAAAACAACAACAACAACGAAAAAACAGAGAAAAGCAGTCTTGTTTAAGAGAGAATAGCACATATGCGCAGAAAAAGCAGAACCCACTTCCTCCTTCCGGCTTATTTTTGAGACCCATCTGCATTCTATACTTTAAGCATAATGAGATACTCCAGTGTCCCCCTCTTTTAAAAAAAAAGTTGGATCAAACTGGGTTTTTGCTACACAGAGTCACAGAGGTCTTAAATAATATAGGAGTTAAGGAAGATAAGGTGGTGAAGTCATGAATTTCCTTTTTAATAAAAATCCAAGATCTTAATTATAGACTAGAGTGCCATTGGTGGAATTCCAGAAAGCAAAGCTTCAACAGGCTGAATCTAGAAATAGAAGCCAGGGTTCTGCATTCAGCTAGTCCAAACTTGGCAGTTAGGAATGATGGAAAGAGATACCCAGGCCTAAGGTCAAAGAGCCCTATAGCTTGAATGAGAACTGTTTAACCTTTCTGCAACTGTCTTTAGAGAGGACAACACAGGGCAGTTGTGTCTGCTTTTCTGTCCTTGCCATAAGGGAATTTTTTGAGGTGTATGGCAGAGACCAGGTGCACCCAGTGAAATGTAAAATACTATTTCTGTGATTGCTGTAAAT
>NW_007257477.1:564609-577723 GCF_000164805.1 Carlito syrichta
CAGGTCAAGACTGCGGTGGCCAGGAGCGGCCACTGCACTCCAGTCTGGGCGACAGAGTGAAACTCCAACTCAAAAACAACAACAACAACAAAAACACATGCATTGAAATAAAGATATACAATAGAAATTATACCTCAAAGATTTTTTCTATTTAGTTCTAAACCCTGACCATGATGAAGATTCTGGAAATGATGAAAACGAGCAGGTCTCCTGAAGCAAGAGTCTCCGTTTTCTACTTATATTAATCCAACCTATCCAATATTACCAAATAAATTTTCCAAGTAATCCTCTGATCCTGTTTCCTTGTCTATAAAAAAAAGGGTTAGATAACACTATTAGTGAATAGCAGTCTCAGATTCCACTTGAGACTCTCCACCCTCACCCCCATTTTAAGATGACCCATGCCTTTCCATAAATCAGGTGCTCAATACTTAATTTTTAAAAGATTAAAGAAATTCGGGATTATTTTTCCTTAAGATAGGATGAAGAGACATGATAGCTACTCTCAAATATTTGAAAAAGATGTCACATGAAAGGCAGATTTGGTAATTTATGCAACTCCAGAAAATAATAATTGGGAATTACAACATGGCAGGGTTTTGCTTAGTAGACTTAAAGCAGTGTTGAAGATACATTCAAAGAGAATTTTTTAACTGTGTTAACTGCAGTTTAAAAAAGGAAAAGGCATATTCTGGATCACCAAAACACCTCTACATAGTTCTATATACTTACTACAAGCTTTCTGTGTTTGAGGTTGCATATGTTTATAATCCAACTGGTACCAAATGATCACTAAAAATAACAGTGTTACCTTTTTTAATGCAGTATACTCTGAGGTCACTGGGCAGATTCACAAGGATTATTTTGCTCCCAAAGAGACCTAAAGATTAGTGAGGGCTGAAGAATACTGGAATAAAGAACTTTCTACCATTTACAGCTGCCAAAAATCAACAGACTGTGTTACAAGAGTGTGTGTGTGTGTGTGTGTGTGTGTGTGTGTGTGTGTGTGTGTGTGTGTTTTTAAGAAAATTCTAAAATCAGACTGGCCAAATTAGTAAATATGACTACAGACAATGCTTCTGTGATGGCTGATAATAATGTAACAAAGCTTAAATACCAAAGTCAGCACTTTCCAAGAACCTCAACTTGAAATTGTACTGAATCAAAAAATAAAAAATGGAATATTCTATGGATGAATACATTAATATCAAAAACTGAATATGCAACCGTGGACCGAGCCAAAAACAGTTCAATGCTGTGCTCAATAAATTAGTTGCACAAATACCTGTTGAAAAAATAAATGTACAATAACCAGTTATAAGCCACAGCAGGTAGGTGCTAGGGGGTCAAGGGTTGAAGAAATTTTTTTTGAAACACTGAAATATATCAGCCTACATTATTATACAAGAAAACATCCTTTCTTCCATTCACAGTGAAAGCTTTGACTATTGGTTTGACATTATAACCATCTAAATATTTTAACTATTATCTGCAAAGGCTGGCAATTTCCAACTCTCCCCTACTAACAAGATAAAAGACAAGAATAATGAGACACCAAAATAATATGGAAAAGTACACTTTCTTAATTTCCCATCCTGTAACAACCCAAGGAAATACCCGTGAGAACAGTTTTCTTCCTTATTATAATCATCATGAAAATTTTTTTTAGAGCAATATGTCTATAAAAAATTTAATTTGCAAAGGCCAGACTATTTGTAAGAGGAAAAAAAAAAAAAAATCAAGGTAAAGGAAAAGCATCACTATTCTACTACTGCTATATATTCACTGGTCAGTTGGCCCAAAGGACATCAGCCATTGTCAGACTATCCTAAAAAAGACTTAAGTGGTTATAAACAATATCATGAGACTTCAAGAGTAAAACTATTTTGAAAACAACTTCATAAATATAATAATAATGAGGACAGTGTCTTTTTGCTTTTTGCCAAGCACTGTTCTGAGTGTTTCGCATGAATTGATACCTCATGACATACCTAGCTTTGCTACTTACTAGCTGTGTGATCTTACACAAGTTGCTTTATTGGGATGATAGGAATAATGTTTTATAATCCTATCTGCACTTGGGACTCTGGATTTGACCGTCCCTTAAACCAAAGCAAAATCGTGTTAGCCAATAACTACATTTTTCCCACTTAACCTAGCTTGAGTTGCCAGGTGCGGTGGCTCATGCCTGTAATTCCAGCACTTTGGGAGGCAGAGGCAAGAGGACTGCCTAAGTCCAGTGGTTCAAGTCCAGCCTGGGCAACTTCGCAAGACCTTGTCTCTACAACAAATCAAAAATTAGCCAGACACAGTGGCAAGTGCGCCTGTAGTTCCACCTACTTGGAAGGCTAGACAGAAGGATCGCCTGAGCCCACAGATCGAGGTTGCTCCAGCCTGGGCGACTGAGTAAGACTGCAACTGAAAAAGAAAAACAACAACAAAAGAACCCAAACTAACTTGAGTTGTGGTTTGTTACCTGCAACAAAGAGAATCCTAATATGCTTATCAAATTGCCAATGTTTCAAATTACAAACTTTAATGATTATAAAGTTCAGGAAAACGACACTATAAAATACTACTAGCAAGTATAAACTAAGTCAAACTTTCTGGAAGATAAATAAGTTTTTTTGGTTTTTTTTTTTTAAGTCAGGTTCTCGCTCTGTCGCCCAGGCTGGAAAGCAGTGACTCGATCATGGCTCACTGCAGTCCACAACTCCTAGGCTAGGGTAATCCTCCCGCCTCAGTCTCCTGAGTGGTGGGATTACAGTGAGCACCACCATGCCCAACTAATTTTTTGTCCCCCATTTTTTTTTTAAAGGGGAAGTCTTGCTATGTTGCCTAGGCTGGTTTCAAACTCCTGGGCTCAAGCAATACCCCTGTTTTGGCCTCCTAAAGTGCTGGGATTACAGCCATGAGTCTCTGTGCTCAGTCAAAAGCTTTAAAATTTACACTTTTTTGGCCAAAAATAACTCCACTTAGAAATTATTTCTTTATTTTTTTGAGTTGGGGTCTCATTCTGTCGCCTGGGCTGGCGTGCAGTGGCACGATCACAGTTTACCAGCCCTGGACTCAGGCAATCCTTCTACCTCTCCCGAGTAGATGGGACTACTGGTGTGCGCCACCATGCCTGGCTAACTTTTTGATTTTTTTGTAGAGGTGGGGTCTCACTATGGTGCCCAGGCTGGTCTAAATTCCTGAGCTCAAGCAACCCTCCCAAAGTAATGGGATTACAGGTGAGCCACCACATTCAGCACATTTCTTAGAATTTATTGTTAAAAAAGAATCATGAATAAAGGCTATTAATCACAACACTATTTACAATAGAGAAACATTAGATTCAATCTAGGTGTCCTAAATAGAATGATGGAACATTTATATAATGCAATACTATTCAGTCTTTAAAATTATTATAAAATAACTAATGGCAATCAAATATCTATATGTTTACTACCATATGGCAAAAATTTTTAGTTAATTTTACAACAACCCTATGTAAATAATTTCCTGTCATATTCTTTATTTTCTCAGCAAACTGCAAAAATCTCTAAGAAAAAAATGTGTGCTAATATATCTTGCAGTCATCTACCCTTTCTGATGAATGTGTTAATCATATACTTTTTGAGAATAACTTTGATATAAAGGTAATAGTAAGACAGGCTATATCCAACATCTAGAGACTATTAAGAGGCATATACTATGCTAATAAGCACCCAACACTAATATAATCTAATTTAATCCTCACCACAATGCTATAAAATTCTAAGAATCTCCCCCCCACTATTTAGATGGAAAAAATATATAGATGTAAATTTGTTAAAAGCAGGTTAAAAACACAGCACCCAGCCGGGCTCGGTGGCTCAGCCTGTAATCCCGCGCCTTTGGGAGGCTGAGGTGAGTGGATTGCCTGAGCCCGCGGGTTCGAGACCCGCCTGGGCAGCGAGACCTCATCTCTACAATAAATCAAAAAATTTAGCCGGGTGTGGTAGCGTATGCCTGTAATTCCAGCTACTTGGAAGGCTGAGGCGGAAGAATCGTCGGAGCCCAGCAGGTCGAGGCTGCGGTGGCCGGAAGCGGCCACTGCACTCCAGTCTGGGCGACAGAGTGAGACTCCAACTCAAAAACAAACAAACAAACAAAAAAACAACAACAAAAAAACACAGCACCCACACCTCAATCCTACATTTATTAGCTTTTATTACACACCTATGTAAAACAGAAACGAGACTAAAATAATCACCAAAATATGGACAAACAGTGTTTAGGTAGTGAAATAATAGGTAATTATATTTCTTTGTATTTGTATAGTTCTCACATTTCTTCCAACAAACATTCTAAAATTTCATTAGATATTTTAAAAAATATTTAGCCGCATCAAGTGATTTTAAATATACTCAGGGAACTCCTATTTACAAGCAAGAGAATAATCAAGCCCCAACCTTATAAAAGGTTTTATTATACAGAATACACCTGTATCTAATGTCTATTTGGGGTGGCAGAGAGGTTTCATCTTGGGATGAAGACAAGGTAGCAGGTTTGATCATATTTATTACTCTTATTAAGGCTTAAATAAATCTTGTGGAGAAATTACATAGGATTTAAATATATATACATATACATATATATGTATATACTTTTTTATGAAAGCAGGATTTATTGAGAGGACAGAAAAGCTTCCATAATAGGAGGGAACCTGAGGGAGTTGCCCAAATTTAAATCTTTATCAAGAAAAGTCAAAGTAGAATTCGTAGAAGAAGATATAGGTGAAGTGAAACACAGAAAAATTAAACTGAAACAAGAAGAAGCTCAGATGTGGGCATGAGATGGTGAAAAAAAAAGGTACATCAGATTGGACAAGATGACACAAAGATTATGAGAAACACTACACTGGTCTGATACAAAGGTCATGCATTATGCTCTAAGAACATTACAGATGGATACGGCTCACAGACTTTGCATAGAGATAACATGATTAATCAAAGCAGAAAAAACCAATCACTTCAACAGTTGTTTCAGACACCTTCTTTATCTCCAAGCTTCGGATACCTATATCATGCATCTGAAAATACATATCTTATGTTTTCAAGCAGTAATATGGTGTTTTCGTGGCATTCAAAAATATTATTTATGTTATGGTGTTTATTTAATAGAATCAAAGGATTTTTAAGCTTACTACCATCTCAGCCCACCTTTACCAACAGTAATTTACAATCACTGTCAGTAATGAATTTGATCACTGGCTACAGATCACTAATAACGTATTAGATTATAACTTCAACATTTGATAAGTTATAGGACTTGGATACTCAAAGTTATAATGCTGATGACATGTTAGCCTCAATTAAATAGTTCTTAGAATTTTATCTATCAAATTTATCATATTCTTAATAAGCCAATGTCTTGGTATCCTAAATTAATATTCATAATCAATTGGCTTCTAAAAGTAAATGAAACAGCTATAAAACAGTCATCTAAGATCAAATTATTTAGTTATCAAGAGCCTTATTTAAACTCTTTGTATTCCGGATTATGAACTAAGATGATCCTTACATTAGTTTACAGTAACAAAAATTTAGAAAAGCAATTGTGTAACTCAAGGCAACTGTTAATAAGATAAAAGATGATAACAGTAAACACTATTATACATATATTAGTCAGGCACTGTTCTAAGCACTTCACATACATTAATTATGAGGCAGTTATAGTCAAGGAAACTTAGGAACAGAGAAGTTACATAACATAGAGGTAAGTCACAGTAGTTAGTAACAGAATAGAGATTCAGTACCAGGTACTCTATTTAAACTTCAGAGCTTTTAACCACAAAGAAATACTGCCTCTATAGTGTCTCTAAGCTATATAAGGGAATAGTATGTAACTAAAATATTATACAAAAACATTTAAATGTAGGAAATGCTCATAGTAAGTGAAAAAGCAGGATATTAAAGTATGTCAAGCAGTATAATTTTAGCTAATGAAAGCACATATATGCACTTACATGCACATGCATGTGCACATATAAAAATACATGGAAGAGCCGGTCGGTGGCTCAGCCTGTGATCCCGCGCCTTTGGGAGGCTGAGGTGAGTGGATTGCCTGAGCCCACGGGTTCGAGATCCGCCAGGGCAGCGAGACCTCATCTCTACAATAAAATTAAAAAATCAGCCGGGCGTGGTAGCGCATGCCTGTAATTCCGGCTACCCGGAAGGCGGAGGCGGAAGGATCACCGGAGCCCAGCATGTCGAGGCTACGGTGGCCGGGAGTGGCCACTGCACTCCAGTCTGGGCGACCGAGTGAGACTCCAACTCAAAAACAAAAACAAAACAAAACAAAAAAATAAATAAAATACATGGAAGAAAATACATTAAAATGTTAACAGTGGTTAGCTTTAAGTGGTAGAATTATGAGCACATTTTTATGTACACCTTTTGTGTTTTCCTAATTAATAGGTATTGTCATAAATTTAAATAAATGTTTAAGATCATATACTTAATCACTCAGGGACATTCGTTATGCCTTGTTCATAATAGTAATATATTAGAAACAACCTAAATGTCTGTCAGTTGGGAATGATTAAATAAATTATGGTACAGCCATGCTAAGGAATGTTATGCCATAGTTAAAGAGAATGTACCAGCAAAGAAAGATAACCAAGACATAATGTTAAAGAAAAAAAAGATTAAATAGGTAACATATGGCAAACACTCAGACCCAGGCAGTATATGTACATAAGTTAGGCAAATGTAGAGAAAAGGGTATATGAAAGAGACACCAGACTCCAATCTATTTTTATAGACATTACAAACATAGGTGCATGTATATTCACTCGTGTAAACCATATTTTCTAAGGGCTAGATTGCAGTCAGTCCATAATTAACCCAAAGGACAGACCTGAATTATATCTAAATTCTCTGAGAAACTCTGAAATGCCCTTGTTTTACTATAATACATTTGAAATACTGGGTACCTTCCTTAAGACCATAAACAGGTCACAAAAATTAGTTAATTCATAACCTGTAACACTAAGGTGGTATTTAAACTTATCTGTCCCATGGCTGACTCAAACTTATTGTCCCATGGCTGACTCTTCTAGCAGACTCTAAATTTTTTTGAAGGCTATTTCTGTTTTAGTCATTGTTATGTTACCAGCACCAAGTACCTGCACAATAACAATCATCATTTATATTGTGTTTATTATGTGGCAATACGGTTTTAAGTAACATACACACTCACACACACTTCTCACAACACAGAAAATGAAGGCACAGCGAAGCTAAGCATTTTACCCAACAGCACATAATAGAATTTCTGGCAGTCAGGTTCTTCAGTGTGTTCTTCTTAACCACTATGGGGTAGATATATACATATTTAATAAGCGCTTGCTAAAGATAAAACAAGGATAAAAATACCTTCCATACATTTACCTAGCTGATTTTCCACAGCCATACACAGATGCTTCTTTTAGTATACTTTTTTTCTACTCAGTGTTTTAAATATATAGAATTGAAAGGCACTAACTTTCTACATATCTTAAAGTAGGAACCAAGTTATTTTCAAGGTCACGTACTTATTACCTAGCTGTATTTATTAACAAAAAATGTTTTCAAGCCTGGTTCTAACAGATACTGTAAATATCAAAGAGGTACTAAAAATTAAACTTCAAGATTTAACAATTATGGCGTCGAAAACCCCCTAAGCCTTCAAATCTTTCTCTGCATTCTCTTTGTTCATCCAATTATTCATTCATTGTTTCATTTGCTAATTCAAATACTTATTAAGAGCTCACTGTGTGAGCTTACATCACAAATTTCAAATTCAGTTTATTTGGGATTTTGTCCATTGAAACATCCAGTTTTATAATGGAAAAGGTAGGGTGGGGGATAGGAATCCTTTTAAAGGAATTTTCTTAGCACCTGAATTTACCAGAAAAGATTTATTAAGAACAGAAACATCCCAACCCTCAAAGACTTTCACCTTTAAGCCTTATGTTCATTTTTACCACAATACTTTTCAATTGGAATAATAAATCCTTACAAACTATTAAGAAAAAGGGAGAAACACAGAGAACCTGTCATCAATGAGAGAAACTTGCAATATTAAATAGTAGATACTTTTAAATTAATTTGCCTGAATATACTGTGACTTTTTAAAACAAGTGAAGAACTATAGTAAGTTATGTTCCATCACTAGATTTTCCCATGTACAACACAATAAATTTTCAAAATCATACCTTAAAATAATGTCTATGGTTAAAATTATAACCATGTGGGAAATTTTAAAATGCAGAAACTCATAAACGATAGTTGAGATCACTAGCACAGCTCACAGCTTAAAGGTAACATCTTGAGGACAGTTTTTTATTAAAAAAATAAATCAATTATTGTTTTAAACCTTTTAAAACAAATTTACTAACCAAATGGAGCTTTATCAACAATAGAACAGGTATACACTATTTTACACAATAGGTATTCTTCTGAAAAAGATTTGGTAGACCAAATCTAAGTAACTAGAAAAATTCAATTCTCGTTTTAGAGGTGCTTAACCTCATTTCTGTTAAAGCATTCACTGGCAACTGTTCTTTTTAGTTAGCTTTTAGTTGATTAATCATCTATAAACAAGACCTTAAAAACACAATCACTACTATCAATAAAAAATAAATAAATAAATAACAAGTGTTGGGAAGAATGTGGAAAAATAGGAACACTTGTGCATTGTTGGTGGAACGTAAAATGGTGCAACTGCTATAAAAAACAGTAAGAAAGTTCCTTGAAAAATTAAAAATATAGTTACCATATGATCCAGCAATCTCACTTCTGGATATGTACCCAAAAGAAGTAAAAGCCTTGAAGAGACATTTACAGGCTTATGTTCTGATGAGATGAATGAATTGATAAACAAAATGTGGTATACACATATAATGGAATATTACTCAGCCTTAAAAGGAAGGAAATTATGATACATGCTACAGAACAGATAAACCTTGAGGACATTACACTAAGTGAAATAAGCCAGTCACAAAAAGATAAAACCTACACAATTTTACTTATATGAGATGTCCAGAGTAGTCAAATCACAGAAAGTAGACTGATAGTTGCCTGGGCTGCGAGGAGGGAAAAATTGGGAATTGTTTAATGGGTATAATTTTTAGTTTTGCAAACTGACAAAATTCTAGAGTTTAGTTGCCCAACAATGTTAATATACTTATTCTACTGACTGCTTAGAAATGGCTAAGATAGACAAATTTTATGTTAAGGCATTTTTACCACAATTTAACACTTCAAAAGCAAAAAAAAGTCATGAGGTAATCGCTAATTTTTGTTTTATAAATAAAGGTCTATTGTTTTATAAATTCAGATAGTATACATTTAATTTTTCTAAAAAGATTATATCTAGCAAATAGATATGGGTTTGTTAATTTTTACTTCAGAAGATATAAACATTAATATAAAACTCAATCCATACACAAAATAGTTTATTCTTGATGTGTCAAGAGGCTGAGGGATACAATTATTTTTAAAATTCTCAACCCTGTAGTTAATCATAACAGTCCCACCACATTTTAACCAAAAATGCTGAACAAGAAGATTGACTTGTCTTTCTTTCAAATTATTTCTAACCCTCCAGAGTTAAGTAGAAAACAACACATAAATACACTGGGTAAAATTCACCAACTGGATAACTAATCTTAACATTAAAAAAAAAAAATCAATTTCTTGATAGAAAACTCATTCAAACACCATTTAAATTTAGATTATTTTCCTGGTTAAGAAACAGACTTATGTTAATAATCTTAGATAAGAAAGCACTATAAGTATCTAAATTTTAAAAAATTATATATTAACAGAAGGTAACCATAAACAAGCATAGTAATTTAACCCAAATCTTTAACATTCAAGCATAACAATTTATTTCACCACCAAAACATCATAAACTATTTTGAGTTCATCAGAAAAAAATCAGCCAAGAGATTAATCCCCCTCAGCCTCCTACACACCACTCTTGACACACAACAGTAACCACAAGATCTAAATCCTGAGACCAGACACCATTAGAGCTACAAAGACAATGTAAATTAACAAGAATAAAGGTTGGACATTCTCCAGACAACACAAGGTGCTTTGCAGTGGACCACAGGAATGAACTACAATACTTTATCAGTCTTACCTGATGGGTCAGTAAAAACCCATGTGCAAAAGTACACCTAATATGGATTTCATACAAATTGAGCCACAAAAATCAGATACAAAACACAGGCCTGAAGCCTTACCTTCATATAGAAGCCAATGGTCTTAACCTTGGAGAAATTCATAAGCAAAAGGCAGTTTTCCACATAGTTGGCTTTACTGAGAGTATTTTATCAACTCATCATCTTTAACAAAGATTGATTTTTTTAAATGAAACTGTTTACTCTAAACTTTAGCATCAAGACAAAAAAATTTAAGTTATGCATTCCTAAAATGTCAGTGTCATGCATGTATCTTGCTTAAATGAACAGTATTACTAGAATACTGGATGTGTGTGACTCTAGAATACAGAGTAAATTCAAAGTAGCCTATCTGGGGAGAAAATACAGGTGAGGAACTGTGAAAAGAGGGTCTAGAGTAGAGAGTAGATCAGACGCTCAAGAAAAATAACTGATGCTAGATGCCAATATAATCCAGGGAGTTACTATTTTAACAGGAAAAAAAAATCCCTTTCAAGCTCTGAGTCCAATGTTAGTCGTTTCATTTTTAGGAGATAGAAAAGATGCATGAAGTCAGAGAAAAGAAACTAAAGGAAATATTTGGAAGGACTTGCAAAAAAGTTTTAAATGTTGTGAAAGTTTAAACTAGAACTTTAACAGGTAACACCTATTTTCAAGTACACAGGGTGTTTACCAAAACTCTTATTTGAGCACTGGGCTAAGTGCTTTACATGTATTATCCCATTTAATCTTTACACTAACTGCTCAAATAGCTGCTATTCTTATCATCGTTTCAAAAGGAGGAAACGGGCTCAGAAGCATTCAGTAACTTGCCCAAGCTCACAAGTGGAAAAGCTGGGACTCTCAACTCAGAAATGCCTGCCTCCATATACTATCTATGCTCTGAATCACCACATGCTGCTTCCTCAGACAAGAGGAAAAATCAAAGTACAACTGTAACAAGAGAAAAGTTGACTAATAAATAAGAGCACACCTTCACGTTTAATGGCCAAAGTTAGAGAAGAAAATTAAAGAATGTCTATTCTCAGAAATTTTACTTTAATGATCCAGTAACTATTTGTTTTGGAAAACTCTGAAGGAGCCTGGCCTGAAGCCTGAAACAGAACAATGAACCTCTAGACAGTCCTTTGAAATCTAAAAATCTAAATACATGTGCTATTAAATAAGTCCAGTCCCTAAACTAAGGAACCAACATGAAATGCCCCATGTTAAATCTATTATAACCATACCCATTCTCTGTTCTCATTTCTTCCAATTCTTCAGGTTTTGAGTTCCCTAGACTGTATTTTTAAAAGACAAATTTGTTACCCATCCCCAAAGCTGGGAGCGCATTTAAAATGAGGGGGAAAAAAAAAAACAAGAAGAAAATCTCTACCCTTCAGTCTCTCAGTTATCTTTCAAACTTTAAATTAGTTAGAGAAGGTCATCTTTAATAAACAGCATCTAAAATTTGCTGGGTAGCCATCACTTAAGTATTTAACTTAATTTTTCAGTTATTCAACCCAAGGTTGCTAAATTTTCAAATGGGCATGTCTTCAAAGTAACAGATGGGACTGAGAAAAATCTAAGAACTTAGATAGGAGGATGATGAGCAGCAGCTCACTCATTTATTCATTCATTCATTCTAAAGCTGCTTCTGATATTCTTAACTGATGAATGGCAAATAAATGAGTACAATATTCCATGTAAAAAGGAAATGATTGGTTTACAACTTAATGCATTGTATTACGTATGATTCTGTATACAATAAGGACAGAAAATTGGCACTACACAAAGATATCTGTTTTAGGTTTACGATATAGCAGCCTCATCATCCCATCATAAGAACTGTAATCACTTTTACAAAATCAGCTGCAATTAATTCATGGTAACACTGGGAAGTCTAGACCAGTTTGTTCACTTTTTGAATTTTATAAGTGCTTTGTCTAGTGTGTACAAACTGAGAACCTAACATTCTACTGAATAAGGACCAAGATAAGGGATCTACAAAACGGCAAGAATATAAACAAGTTTATCTTCTGCTGATACTGATTAGGGAAGTTAATCTCTCCAAGAAAAGTGGAAGGATTTAACAGTAGAGCCAGTCTGCTAACCATAACTCTTCTATAAATCTTCAATTCCTTAAAATAATTTCCTCAAACGTTAAAAGACCAAAGTGGACAAAATTGTGTGTGTGGGGAGGGGGTCGCTCATGCTACCGCCGGTCCGACTCACAATTCTTAATCTCTCTATAATGTACCCCTTTGACTCAAACTTCAAGGTGACTCAAACTTGCATTAAATTCTAACAGAATGATTAGTAACTCAGGATATAGGTTGAAGGTTTCCCTTTAATATGCTTCAATTTCAGGAAAGTGAAACAGAATTCTAAAAAATGTGCATCATTTCAGCGTTGCCTTTCATTCGCTTTGATCACGTACTTTCCCCCCCCAATCTCATTAAAACTACCTACACTTAACCACGACGACAATTCAGGAATGAATGAGGCATATATTCATGTATAACGTCTGCGCTCTCGTGACAGAAGATACGAACACAAGCCTCCGATTCTGAAGTTCTCTTTAAAATACTGCGATTTCTCTAAACCCTCGTTCCTCGGACTCTCGGTCTAGGCAAGTTTTACCAGGCGGTTCGAACAAAACGAAACAAAACCCGCACGTGCAGACTAAAAAGTTAGCATCCCAAGGCCGTCGCGGCAAATCCCAGCGCACAAAGGCGGAGATGCCCGCAGGACCCGTCGCCTGCGACCACGCGAGCCCCTCGGCCGGGCTCCCGGGCAGAGCCCACCGGGAGGCCAGGAGCGCGCGCGCGGGGCCCGCCCCGGGGCCGAGTTTTCAATGGAAGCGGGGCCGGTGGGGACGGGAAGGAGCGGAAGGCCCGGGTGCGAGCCGCGGCGACCGGGCTGCGGCTCACTCCC